>NC_073311.1:50242462-50509591 GCF_027595985.1 Sorex araneus
CTTTGACTTCCATGCAGCTGACTGGGTTCCATTCTCCATATACCATATGGTCCCTTGTGTCTCACCAGGAGTAACCCCCAAACACAGAGCCAAGAATAAACTTTGAGTAATGCCTGGTGTGGATAAAAAAGTGAGAAAGATACAGTAGGCAAGTGGAGGAATTTAGTAATCACCTGGAATCAGGTGTTTTTAAGCACAGGCCCAGGGAGAGGGGCTGAAAAAGGGAGACACCAGAGCTCTCTGCTCAGTCTCTTCCAAGCTCTCTGATCCCCTTCACTCTCCTTCTCAAATATCTGAGGTCTGATCATCTTTGGCTACTTTCATGCATTGTCATAGTAACTCTATAGTATAGTAGTATCAGTGGGCATGATTTTGATTTATAAGAGTATTGCAGTGATCATAGAATGCACTGGAGTTCACTAAGGGGTATAAGGACTGACTGCATCTTGCTCACTCTGGTAGATGCAGGCTGGAGTGTCCTTTCAGGATGTTGGAAAACTCTGGGGAATTTATTGAGGTGCAAATCAGGAGTGGTGCTAGACCTGGAGCCTCACCCCTGGACAGTTCCTATACTTGTTTATCCCTTTCTCTTCTCTTGAAGTCACATACAATGTGCTATCTACCTTTCTAGAAAGAACAGCCCATTATTAAAGTTTAACTCACATTACAGTATATTAGGTTATATGACCAGAAAATTGATGAGATTGGACAATATTTAATCTACCATATCAAAAGGAAATAGACAAAATGAAAGAGAGACATTAGAGATAGAAGGATTTTTAGAGAAAGAATGAAGCAGGGACAAGGACCTGATACCATAAAAGCAGTTTGGGTTTAAGCTGTGGCAGGGGTAGCTGACAAATTACCTTACTGTTACTGAGCTCATTAGGCAAGAACTAATTGAGTGATTTACATTTCACATCTTGGTGAGAAAAACTCTGGAGTGATCTCTGAAAACAGAGATAGGAGTAAGCCCTAAAGCACAGACAGGCGTTCACCCCCAAATTTAACAACAAAATCCCCCAAAACAAATGAGTCTCAGTTGGATGACATGGGGTTTAGTACAAGGTACTCCACTGTGGCCTTCTAGCTCTCTTTTAACACTGTAGATGCCAATTCATGAGTCCTGAATTCCCTCTACCTTTTGTAATAGAAAAACATCTTTGGGGTGGCAAGAGTGATTGCTTCATAGGCTTTTTCATTCAAGAGGAAAGTTTTTCCTTTGAGTATGTAAGAGCTAACTTACAAGCCTGGCCTTAAGTCCCATGCATAATTTCAAGTTCTTTTGCTGAATAGATTCTTTTAACAACTAGTCCCAGGATGCTGGCATTCTTTAATATAATTTGTAAATGTAAAATTTTTATTTTAAAGGTTGCATTTTCCTCATACTTACAGTACATCCTACATACCATCCTAAAATGTAAGATGTAGCTTTAAATCAGCCAGCATATCAGGATTTCCAGGAATCTGCTAAAAGTTAAAAATGTTTTATTCTTTGTTTACTTCAATTGTGAAATTCCTTCTATTGAAGTTTTAAGTTGTTTTGTCAGAATGGGAAAAATGTGAACTCTGTGCTCAAGCAGGGAATATGACTCATCCAGACTTTCTTCATGCTCTGAAACCCCTGAATAAGTCAAGTTTTTTCTCTACCCAAACTATAAAGAAAACCATTCTATTTCAGATGACACAGTTCTTGAATGGCCTTCCCTTTTCTCACTGCACCAGACATATCTGAGGTGGAAGGGGAGCACTGGGGTCAGAAAACCATCACTCTCCACCTAAATTTTTTCTAAAAAAAAAAAAAAGCAAAAACACTCCTGACCTTTTGAGATCAGGAAGTCAAGCCCCTGCCTGTCTGGTCACTTTAAGAGTTTCTCTGTTGTTTTTTCTGCCTTTTTCAATTCTAGGCTCAGAATAATTGGGATTTTAGGGTGAATTGTTCCTCGGGTTTGGAAGAAATTTGAGTAATTTTTCTGTTGGAGATAAATGGTCCACATCCTTTCCTGTCCCTGAGTTTCACCAGTTAGGTGAAGGGGAGGGGGTATGTGTTCAGGAGGATGAAAAATGGGGGATGGGAACAACACAAGAATATGCTTCAGAGCAGGTTTCTTTATTGATATCCCCATTCTTACCCAAAACAAATCTCCCCACTCCCACTTCCGGGCCAGGACTCCTGAGGGATTGTGGTATCTGCCCATTTCATTTCAGGTATTTCAGGTATAATAGCTGGAAGCTGCCAGAAACTCTACCACCAGCAACCTGCCTGGGACTTGTTAGAAATGCAGAACTTCTAGAAACAGCCCAGATGCAGTGAATTAAAATCGACAGTGTCACAAGATGTCTACGCAATTTGTGAGATATTAAAGCTTCCAACTGCAATCATGAGGGTCAGACTCCATGGCTGGACAATGCACACAGGTGGTGGAGAGAAGAGAATTTTTGTTTTATTAAATTATGGGGTCACACTCGGCAACTTTCAGGACTCACTCCAGACTCAGCACTCAAGAATCATCGTTCACATCTTCTCAAGATGGAGCCCCGGCGACACTGAGCAGCAACTAACATGGCTCCGGGATGCAGGACTGGGACAGCTCTGAACCACGGGGAGGCACTGGAGTGGGGCGGCGCCAGCCCAGCCTCCATGTGGCCCCAGCCGCCGGAAGTCACGCCCCCGACCCACCCTCAGCGCCATCTTGCCACATTCAACAGAGAAGAAGCCGGGTGTTCTGGTGAGCAACGTGGCCGGATAATGCTCCGGACCTGAGACTGGGCCAGCAACACCGGGGATCCAGACGGAGGAGGTACAGCCAGCACACCTTCTCCAGATGTAGCCCCAGCGACACTGAGCAGCAACTAACACAGCTCCGGGATGCGGGACTGGGACAGCTCCGCATTAGCGGCTGCACAACCTTTTCTAAAAACTGAAAACATACAATCTTTTAATGGAAAACTAATTATTAAATGCTTCCTTGGTAGTAGGGCTGTCGTTCTTGGGGGGAAACTCCAACAACAATAGTGATTTTTGTGTTGAAATATGGAAAGTAATCAAGGTAAAGAGAAAATGAAGTGAAATTCATCAGTTATACAGTTGAGGGCGGGGGTGGGGGTGGGGGGTATACTGGGGTTTTTGGTGGTGGAATATGGGCACTGGTGAAGGGATAACTGAGGTATAACTGAGGTATAACTGAGACATAAACCTGAGAACTTTGTAACTTTCCACATGGTGATTCAATAAAATTTTTTTTTAAAAAAGAATCATTGTTGCTTCAGCTCAAAAGTCCATAGGGGTGCCAAGGGTCAATCCCAGGAATGTTGAGTTCAAGGTGAGAACCTACCTATCCCTCAGATCCTAAGAAAGAACATTTCTGGCAACACTTCAGGATTTGGAAACTGGGAGTTTGTCCTCAAGCAATTGGTTTGTCTGCAGAATCCCAAGGAAGAGTTCTCAGAAGTGAAACTGAGAAGGGGTAGAGTGCTGACTTGGGGCCACAGTCTTTTCTGAAAATGTATACAAAGTAAAGAAATAAAGATTAGATTGAGGGGTGAGGTGGGTGGGGGAAGTGAAATAAGATGGTAGTTTATGTCTAGGTTTTCATTAAGTTCAGGTATCATTTATACTGTTAACTTTTAAGTTAACGGTTAACTTAACTGCTTCCTTATCTTCATAGTTGTGTACATGCCAACTGTGCTAGGTCACCAAGTGCATCAAAGAGAAAGTTGTTTTTGCACAGAAAAGAATGGAGTGGGGAGACTTACAAAGAAACTTCTTTTCTAGCTGCTCCAAAAACCCACAGCACCATATTACGAATACATATGGAGAAATTAGAACCAAAACAAATTTACATGTCTCATTCTTCTGATCTAGGATACTATATTTTAAAAATGGTAGCTCTACTACTAGTTAAGTAGTCTGGTTATATTCAAATGAAGTAAAGCAATATTAACTGAGCTGCTTTATAAAGTCTTTTAAATGCTTGGACACAAAATGAAGTCCATACTGTTTAGATTTTGCAATTAAATACAGGTGCTTCCCACCCCAACCTCCACTCCAAGTTTCTCATAAACCTCTCCAATAGGTCCAGGCAGACTTTTTCAAGATGCATTTCTTTGTAAAATACAGGCTGTCTCATACTGGTAAACTGGATTAGGTAGAAAACCACAATCCTTTTATTTTCTGTTTTGCAGAAACGCCTGAGATCAGCATTATCTAGTTCTGTCTTGCCTATTTATCTTCAAAATACTTGAGAAGACATGTTACAAGTTACATTTCAGGAAGAGTTGTGCAGAATAATCAGCATATTTAGAGTTCAACCAGCGCCTTGTATATCCTTGATATTAACCACTTATCAGAAAGATACTGGGTGAATATAGTGTCCCATTCTGTAGACTGCCTTTGTATTCTGGTTACTGTTTCTTCTGAGGTATAGAAACTTCTTAGTTTAAGATAGTTCCTTTTGTTTATCTGTTTCCACTTGCTTGGTCAGTGGGGTATCAGCTTTGAAGATAACTTTAGTTTCAGTGTTCTGGATTGTTTTGCCCACCTTTTCTTCAATATACCTTATGAATTCTGGTCTGATGTTGAGGTCTTTAATGCATTTGATATAACTTTGTGAATTATATTAGGTAGAGGTCTGAGCCCCTTTTTTTGCATGTAGCTGTCCAGTTTTCCAGCACCATTTATTAAAAAGGTTTTCCTTGCTGCACTTTATATTTCTTGCTCCCTTATTAATATTTCTTGCTCCCTTATTAAAGAATAGATGATAATATATTTGAGGGTGTATGTAAGAATATTCAATCCTATTCCATTTGTCTGAGGATCTGTCTTTGTTCCAATACCATGTCGTTTTAATTATTACCGCTTTGTAGTACAGTTTGAGATTGGGGAAAGTGATGCCTCCAATCTTGTTTTGCTCAACAATTGTTTTAGTTATTTATGGGGGTTTGTTGTTACATATGAATTTCAGGAGTGTTTTATCCATTTCTTTGAAGAATGTCATGGGTACCCTTATAGGGATTGCATTGAATCTGTATAATGCTTTGTTGAGTGTTTCCATATTGATATTGTTAATGTTCCCAATCCATGAGCAGGGGATGTGTTTCCATTTTTTTTGTGCCCTCTATTATTTCTTGAAGTAACATTTTGTAGGGATTTTATACAGCTCCTTTTCCTCCTTATTTAAGCTGATTCCGAGGTACTTCATTTTCTGAGGCATGGATGTGAACAGGATTATTTTGTTCATATCTCTTTCTTCTCTCTCATTATTTGCACATAGGAAAGCCATGGACTTTTGGATATTGATTTCATAGCCTGGAATACTACTATACAAGTCTATTATTTCTAGGAGCTTCTTGGTAGAGGCTCTAGGGTTCTCTAAGTATATTATCATGTCACTGCATATAGTGAGAACTTGATTTCTTCCTTTCCTATCTGGATACCCTTAGTATCTTTTTCTTGCCTAACTGCTACTTCAAGTACTTTCAGTACTATATTGGATATAAATGTGATAGTGGGCATTCTTGTCTTATCCCTGACCTTAGGCTTTTAGTTTTTCCCCATTGAGGGTAATGCTTGCCATGGGCTTGTGGTAGATGGCTTTGACTATATTGAGGAAAGTTCCTTCAATTTCCATTTTGGTGAGAATTTTCATCATAAAAGGGTGTTGGAACTTATCAAAATCTTTCTTTGTGTCGAGTTATGTGATCATATGGTTTTTATCTTTTCGTTTATTGATATGATGGATTATGTTGATTGACTTATGAATGTTAAATCATCCTTGTATCTCCAGGATGAATCCCACTTGGTCGTGGCGTATGATTTTTTTTGATGAGTTGTTGGATTCTACTTCCTAAGATTTTGTTGAGAATCTTCGCATCCATGTTCATCAGGGATATCAGCCTCAAATTTTATTCATTTTTTTTGGTGTCTCTATTTGCTTTTAGTATTGGGGTGATATATGCCTCATAGACACTGTTTGGGAGTGTTTTTTTTTCTTCAATTTCCTGGAAAATCTTGAAAAGAATTGGCAATAGGTCTTCTTTATATGTTTGGAAAAATTCGCTAGTGAATCCATCTAGACCTGGGCTTTTGTTTTGGGGAAGACTTTTTTTTTTCTTTTTTGCTTTTTGTGTCGCACTCGGCGATGCTCAGGGGTTACTCCTGGCTCTGCACCCAGGAATGACCCCTGGCTGTGCTCAGGGAACCATATGGGATGCTGGAAATCGAACCCAGGTTGGCTGCGTGCAAGGCAAATGCCCTACTCTGCCATGCTATCGCTCCAGCCTCTGGGAAGACTTTTGATTACTGTTTCAACTTGATATTAATAGGTCTATTCTGGTATTCAAATCTTCTTGGCTCAACCTTGGGAAGTTATAGGAATCCAGAATTTATTCATTTGTTCTAGCTTCTCTTGTTTTGTGACCTACAGACTTCCAAAGTATCTCTGATGATCTTTTGAATTCCTTTGGTTTCTGTTGTGATGTCCCAATTTTCATTTCTGATTCGGTTTATTAGGGTTCTCTATCTCTCTCTCTCTTTCTTTGTGCATCTTGCTAGTAGTTTATCAATCTTGTTTATTTTCTCAAAGAACCAGCTCTTGGGTTTATTGATCTTTTGGATTTTTGGGGGGGTGTTCATGTCATTAATTTTTGCTCTAAGTTATATTATTTCTTTCCTGCTGCCTGGTTTGGACTCCTTTTGTTGGTCCTTTCCTAAGATCTTTAGCTGTGAGGTCAAGTTATTTATGAGGGCCCTTTCTTCCTTCCTGAGAAATGCTTGCAGAGCCATAAAATTTCTCCTTAACACTGCTTTAGCTTGTCCCACAAGTTTTGGTAGCTCTTGTCTTGATTCTTCCTCTGTTTCCAGGTGTCTTTTGATTTCCCTGATTTCCACCCTGATCCACCATTGTTCAACATTGAGTTATTTAATTTCCAGGTGTTTGATTTGATTCTCTGCATCTGTGTGTTATTAACTTCTATCTTCAGTGTATTGTGGTCTGAAAAGACTGTTGATGCAATTTCTATCTTCCTGATTTTATTGTGGTATATTTTGTGGCCTAGCACATGGTCCATTTTGGAAAATGTTCCATGTGCTCTGGAAAAGAATGTGTATTCGGTTTTTGGGAGATGGAAAGCCCTGTATATATTCATCTATTAGTAATCTCTTTCCCATTTCTTCCTTCAAAGCCAGTCCATCCTTGCTTAGTTGTAATCCTGTTGATCCACACAGAGGTGACAAGGGGGTGTTGAAATCTCCAACTAATAATGTGTTGCTACCAATATCCTCTTTGAAATCTCTTATCAGCTACTTTAAGCATTTTGATTGTCCCTCACTGGGTGCATATATGTTTAGGAGTGTGATATTTTTCCTGATCTACATATCCCGTGATTATTAATAAATGTCCCTCTCTGCCCCTTCTAATCTTTTTCAGCCTGCAATCTATGTTGTTGGATATTAGTATGGCAACCCTGGCCTTTTGGAGGGAGTTGATTGTTTGAAAGATTATTTTTCATCTTCGAGTCTGTGTTTGCTCTGACTGTTCAGATGTGTTTCTTTTAGGCAGCAGAATGTTGGGCTCAGTGTTTTAATCCATTTTGCAACTCTTTGCCTCTTAATTGGTGTATTTAGACTATTGACATTGAGAGAGATTAATATCATGGGGATTTGTGTCATCTTTCTCTAGGGATTTGTTGAACATGTAATGATTTGTCTTGTGCTTGTAGAGGTTTGTCTTGTCTTGTCTCTTTACTTGCCTCTTTAGTCTTTCTTTCAAGGTTGGGTTTGAGTCTATGAAGTTCCTGAGCTGTTGTGTATCCATGAAATGGTATACGTTCCTTTGAGTTTGAGTGAGAGTTTTCCCAGATAGAGTATTCTTGGTGAGGCATTCATTTCATTGAGTTTATTCATATATTTTTCACTATATCCTGCCATTGTCCTCAGGGTCATTCAATTTCCTCTGATAAGACTGCTGTAAATATAAGAGGTGCTCCTTTTTATGTAATTTCATTCTTTGACTTTGCAGCTTGCAGTGTTATATCTTTGTTTGTGGTATCTGTCATGTGGTATCAAGACATGTCATATTCTGATTATGACATGTCTTGGAGTCTTTTTATTAGGGTCTCTTTTAGCTGGTATCCTTTGGGCTCTTTGGATCTGTGGGCTTGCATTCTCCAGGTCTGGAAACTTCTCAGTAATATCTTTAACTGGTGCTACTTCACTGGGGTTGCCTGTCCTTCTGGTAATTCAATGATACTTATGTTGTTCCTCTTGAGTTCATTTCCTAGGTCTCTGATACTCCTGAGAGTTATTTTGAGGTCTTTTCACATTGTATGTTGTTCCCTGTATGTTTGTGCAGCTCATCTTCAAGCTCACTGATTCTGTCTTCGGCTGTTATCATTCTCCTGTTGAGGGTGCTCACTGCATTTTTTTAATTTCATCTACTGAAATCATTATTAGTGACACTTCTGTTCGTGGCTTTCGTATTTCTGCTCTCATTTCTTTCTGTATTTTATTGACTGTCCATTCCACTGTTTCTTTCATGTCCTCCTTTAATTTATCGGATGGCTGTTCCACCGTTTCTTTGAGTTCATTAAACATCTTCAACATTTCATCTTTGAATTCTTCATCGAAGAGATCATATTTGTGAGTAACCCTGTTGAGGCTTCTGGGCTCTTTTCTTCATCCACTATTTGTGCTGGGGATTTGCGATGTTTCTTCATGTTGCTGTAGTATGGAGATGGGACTCTCCAGTTCACTATCAGTGTTCCCTTCTCACTGTGAAAAAGGATTCTGGATGAGCTCAGTCAATAGTGGTAACCTTTTCCCCCTTCTAGAATACTAAATTCCTATTTGGTGCTCCTCTGAATAATTTGAGTCCTCTAGTACAGCTTCAGAGGACCTGTTCTTTAATATTAGGCTTGTTCAGTTTCTTGTGTTACCATTTATTTTGGTGCAATTAGAATAGGCCAGCGGACTATTGACGTAATGTGTTTGTGACATTTAATTTTACATATGTATTTTTGTATTACAAAATTGTTTTAGGACCCATGGTTTACAACACTGATAATTACAGGGTTTTATACAACAAGTATCCCAACAGCACACCCCCACCTTCCTTCTAACATGTCCCAGTGTCCCCTAGTTTTATCCTAATGCTACGCACAGTGATAGGCTTACTATCAAAGACTAGTTATCAGTTTCCTTTGCCTTTGAGTATTTTTAGTTCTTTACTGTTTTTTGTACATATGAGGGAGATCATTCTGCATGACTAGCTTCACTACTTCATTCAGCATGATACTCTCCATATCCATCCATATAGCCACAAATTACAAGATTTTACCTTTTCTTATAGCTGACAGCATTGTTGATATATGCCACTGTTTCTTTAGCCCCCAAGCCTGGCTGTCTTTCCCGGGGCCCCTTGGAGGGGGTGGGTCTTAGTTTCCCTCTCCACCCTTCGGGTCTTAGTCTCCACCTTGGGTCTTAGTTTCCCTCTTCACCCTTGAGCAGAGATCCTTCGGCCAAAGCCCTCCAGGGCCTAGCCACAGTCATCCTCAAGGGCCCTCTCCACGGATGAGCCTCACACATGAAGGAACCGGCAGAGGAACCCAGGTGTGTGGGACCCGGGGCTGAGACCTCCAAGCCTGCTTGGATTGGGACTGGGCATCTTCGACCCAGATTCTCCATTTTCCAGTAGCTAGGTGGTCACACCCACGGACTGCCCCAGTGTCGTGTAATCCTACCAATGGCCAACATCCAGAGACTATAACACTAAACTACCAGAAGTGCGCAGCTGCTTTGAGGCTGCACAACATCTTTTAGCCTTGGGAGAACTTGGCAAGCTACCGAGAGTTTCCTGCCCACATGGGAGGGCCTCGCAAACTTCCCATGGTGTATTCATATTCCATAACCAGTACCAATGATGGATCTCATTCCCCTGACCCTGAAAGAGCCTCCAATGCAGCACCATTGGAAAGGACATGTAAAGAGACGTTACTGAGACCGCTCGAGAAATTCAATGATCAATGGGATAATGATGATGATGATTCTTTAGCCAGTCATCTATTCTTGAACATTTGGGTTTTTTCCAGATTTCAGCTATTGTGAACAGTGCTTCAATGAACACAGAAGTGAAAAAATGTCTTTTCTGAAGAGAGTTTGATGTAGTTTCATTTGTTTTTCTTTACTTACATTTGTTTGGCCAATGGTTAGGACTTTTAAAATTGTAAAGAAATTTATTTTAAACCTAATCAGAAAAATGTTTTTCCATGATACCTCCCCACATTCAGTTATTGATACACATAAGTCACTTGCAAAGGGGATAGAGATTGCAAGTGTCAGCTCATAGGTTCTGCAACCCAAATATCAATTTTGTTTTACTGAGGTCCTCTGGATAGCCTCCATTTGGAGTCATGTTGCACAGTTTAAGAGACTAGACTCTAAGATGAAAATCCTCTTCTTTGAGCTTACTTGCTAAAATGGAAGTATAAGAAATTGCTGAATTTAATGCTCAGAATCCTTGTTGAAACCCGGTGTTGGGTGGATACTTGGACCCCAGCTAGCTGGAACAATAAACCTCACTGTGTGATTTGTGTTACCTGCTCTGTTCTCTGTCCTTGAGGGGTAGTTGACTCTGGACTCTAACAATTCTGTTCAGGAGAAATGTGCCTGTGGTGAAAACCATGTACCCTAGTGAAAACCATTCTTTTCCTCATCCTGTTTCTGCAGGAGCAAATAAAACACTGCCAACTCTGAGCACATGCTGTATAAACATTACCACCTCCAAATGATAAGGAAAACTGACCCACTCATAGTTCACACAGGCTCACACAGGAGAGCAGGAGCTGCCAAAGGGCAGCTGAGTCTGGGCGACATGACCGTGGAATGAATTTGGCACATTCTTGTTGGTCCTGAGTTGGTCAGAGTCTCACCTTGTACTCCAGATTACAAGATGTGCCGTGCTTGGGATAGTCTCACCCTGACCTTGCAGATGACATGTTTGAGAATTTCTGCTTCTGTGCTCTCCCTCAGCTGCCTGCAAATGCCCTCTCCCCCTCTCTTGGAGAGACTATAAAATGAAATTCTCACTCTTGTTCAAGCCCAGTCTGTCTAGCAGAGCTCAGCTCATGCTGGTAATAAACCTGAGTTTTCCCAACTCTCAGTGAGCTCTTAGTTTTTCACTGTTTCCCAGTGATCATTTCTACAACACAAGCATCAAACAACAATGGCCTGTATAGGGAGATCTAACATCCCCAACTCCTACCCAGCACAGATTGCTCTCTTCCACTATACTCAACAAATATTTTGTACTTACTTTTACTCCAGCATTGAGTAAATTATTTTAGCTTTGAGAAACTGCCCAAACCCTCCACTCATTGAATTTGTTTTCTCAGGGAGATACTCCATTTTCTAGCTCTCTCTGCAACTTCTCTTCCTCAACTGTGCATCAAAGGAGCCAAAGAACCATTGCAAATTCAAAGTTACCCAGAATAGGGTGTGAGGCTTTCTTGAAGTTTAACTGACTTACTTCCTGTTGAGCCATGCTCTACTGCAGTATAAGACTCACTCCAATTTATGGTCTTTGGTCTTTGCTGCCTCTGTATACTCATTCCTTCCTGGTCTTCACTAGATCAATATGGGAGTTTGAGCCATTCCAAGGAACCAACAGAGAAGTGAGTTATCTATTCTGAGTACTTCTGTGTCATTGCATAAGGGCAGGTATTTTTTTTACCTGAATCACTATGAGATACAGTTACATGGCTTTTAAGTTTTAGTTTTAGTCACACAATGATTGAACACCCATTCCTCCAGCAGTGCACATTTTCCACCAACAATGTCTCCAGTATCCCTACCACCCCCACATCCAACCTCTCCCCATGCCTCTATGACATACAATTTCCATCGTACTTTCTCTCTACTTTTGGGAATTATGGTTTGCAATACAGATAATGAGAGATCATCATCATGTTTGGTCCTTTATCTACTTTCATAACACATCTCCTATCCCAAGAAATACCTCCAATGTGTAGATGTACTAAAGTTGATTTAGTCATCTGTTCTCAGGCACTCGTTTTTTTCCAGATTCCTGCTATTGTGAACAGTGCTGCAATGAACATACAAGTGCAGATGTCATTTCTGCTATACTTTTTTGCATCTCCAGGACACATTCCCAGAAGTGGTATTGCTGGGTCAAATGGGAGCTCAATTTCTAATTTTTTTGAGTAATGTTTACATTGTTTACCAAAAGGGCTGAACCAGTTGGCATTCTCACCAGCAGTGAAGGAGAGTCCCCTTCTTCCCACATCCACACCAACACAGGTTGCTTTTGTTTTTACTTTGGATGTGTGCCAGTCTCTGTGTGTGAGATGATGTCTCATGGATGTTTGATCTCATCTCCCTGATGCTTAGTGATGAGGAGCATTTTTTCATGTGCCTTTTGGCCATTTGGATTTTTTCTTTGAGAAATTTTCTGTTCATTTTATTGCCCCATTAATGTAGTCCCATTTGTTTATATCTGTTTCCACTTGCTTGGTCAGAGGCGTGTCATCTTTGAAGATACCTTTATCTTCAATGTAGTGGAGAGTTTTGCCGACCTGTCTTCAATGTACCTTCTGGATTCTGGTCTTATGTTGAGGTCTTTAATCCATTTTGATCTGAATTTTGTATATGGTGTTAGGTAGAGGTCTGAGCCCAATTTTTTTTAATTAGCGAATCACCGTGAGGGTACAGTTACAGATTTACACATTTTCGTGCATGTGTTTTCCTCATACAATGTTCGAGAACCCATCCCTCCATCAGTGTCCTTTCTCTGCCACCAATGAACCCAGTATCTCTCCCAGCCCCCAATCCCATCTTCCCCCATCCCACCCCGCCTCTGTGGCAGTGTATTCCAATTTGTTCTCTCTCTCTCTCTCTCTCTCTCTCTCTCTCTCTCTCTCTCTCTCTCTCTCTCTTTCTCCTTTTGGGTGTTGTGGTTTGCAATAGGGGTGAGTGGCCATCGTGTTCAGTCTCTAATCTACTTTCAGCATGCATCTCTCTTCCCACGCAGGATCTCCAATCGCATTTTGCTTGGTGTTCCCTTCTCTATCTGAGCTGCCTTTTCTCACAGCATGTAAGGCCAGCTTCAAAGCCATGGAGCCAACTGCCTGGTAGTTATTTCCACTATTCTTGGGTGTTAGTCTCCTACTCTGTTATTTTATATTCCACAGATGAGTGCAATCTTCCTAGTATGTCCCTCTCTTTCTGACTCATTTCACTTAATATGATACTTTCCATGTTGATCTACTTATATGCAAAGTTCATGACTTCTTCTTTTATAACAGCTGCATAGTATTCCATTGTATAGATGTACCAACGTTTCTTTAACCAGTCATGAGCCCAATTATTTTTTTGGCTTGTAGCTGTCCAATTTTTCCAGCACCATTTGTTAAAGAGGCTTTCCTTGCTCCAATTCACTTTTCTTGCTCCCTTATCAAAGATTAGATGGTCATATATTTGAGACTGTATGTAAGGATATTTAACCCTGTTCCATTGGTCTGCGGCTCTACCTTTGTTCCAGTACCATGCTGTTTTAATTATAACTGCTCATATTAGAGTTTGAGATTGTGGAAGGTGATGCCTCCCATTTTCTTTTTCCCAAGAATTGCTTTAACTATTCCTGGGGGGTTATTGTTCTATATGAATATCAGTAGTGTTTGATCCATTTCTTTAAAGAATTTCATGGGTACCCTTATAGGGATCACATTGAATATGTATAATGCTTTGGGAAGTATTGCCATTTTGATAATGTTAATTATCCCAATCCATAAACATGGGATATGTTTCCATTTCCTTGTATCCTCTTTTATTTCATGAAGTAGCAAATTGTAGTTTTCTTTCTACAAGTCCTTTACCTCCTTAGTTAAGCTGATTCCAAGGTACTTGATTTTCTGAGGCATGATTGTGAAGGGGATTGCTTTTTTCATGACACTTTCTTCTCTTTCATTATTTGTATATAGAAAATCCATGGACACTTGGGTATTGATTTTATAGCCTAAGACTTTACAAGTCCATTGTTTTAGGAATTTCTTGGTAGAGGTTTTGGGGTTTTCTAAAAATAGTATCATATCATTTTCGAATAGTGAGAGCTTGATTTCTTCCTTTCCTATCTGGATATCCTTAATATCTTTTTCTTTCCTAACCACTATTGCAAGTACTTCCAGTAGTATATTGAATAGAAGTGGTGATAGTGGGTATCCTTGTCTTGTCCCTGATCTTAGAGTGAAGGTTCTTAGTATTTCCCCAGTGAGGATAATGCTTACCATAGGCTTGTGGTGGATGTTTTGACAATATTGAGGAAAGTTCCTTTAAAACCCATTTTGGTGAGAGTTTCCATCATAAACAGGTGCTGGATCTTGTCGAATGCTTTCTCTGCATCTATTGATATAAGCACTTTTTTTTATCTTTTCTTTTATTGATATGATGGATTACATTGATTTATTTCTGGATGTTAAGTATCCCTGGGATGAATCCCACTTGGTCATGGTGCATGATATTTTTGATGAGTTGTTGAATTCTATTTGCAAATATTTTGTTGAGGATCTTCACACCCATGTTCATCAGGGATATCGGCCAGTAGTTTTTTTTGTTTTTCAGTGGTATCTTTGCTTTTGATATTAGGGAGATATGTGCCTCATAGAAAGAGAGATATTTTCTGTTTCTCCAATTTTCTGGAAAAGATTTTCTCTTCATTTGAAATGAAATGAACAGAAAATTTGATATGAAATGAACAGAAAATTGGAGATTTTCTGTTTCTCCAATTTTCTGGAAAAGCTTGAGAAGAACTGACAATAGATCCTCTTTAAATGTTTGGAGAATTTGCTAGTGAATCTATCTGGACCTGGGCTTTTGTTTTGGGGAAGACTTTTAATTACAGTTTCAATTTTCTTGGTAGTGATAGGTCTATTCAGTTATTCCAAATCTTCTTGGTTCAGTCTTGGGAGATTATTGGAATCCAGGAATTTATCCGTTTCTTCTAGGTTCTCTTGTTTTATAGCATACAGACTTTCAGAATGGTTTCTGCTCATCGTTTGTATTTTTTTGGTTTCTCTTGTGATGGTCTTTTCATTTATGATTCAGTTAATTAGGGTTATCTCTCTCTCACTCTCTCTCTCTCTCTCTCTCTCTCTCTCTGTGAGTCTTGCTAGTGGTTTATCAACCTTGTTTATTTTCTCAAAGAACCAGCTCTTGGTTTCATTAGCTTTTGGATTGTTTTGGGGTTTCCATACTGTTAATTTCTGCTCTAAATTTTGTTATTTCTTTCCTTCTGCCTGGATTGGGCTACTTTTGTTAGTCCTTTTCCAAGATCTTGAGCTGTTTTGTCAAGTCATTTATGTGGACCCTTTCTTCCTTCCTGAGAAATGCTTGCAGCACTATAAATTTTCCCCTTAATACGTACCTTATGTCTCATAGGTACTGGTAACTCATGTCTTTATTCTCATTTGTTTTCAGGTATCTTTTGATTTTTTCCTTGATTTACTTCCTGATCCACACGTTGTTCAACATTGAGTTGTTTAATTTCCAGGTGTTTGATTTGGTTCTCTGCGTCTGTGTGTGATTAACTTCTATCTTCAGTGTATTGTAGTCTGAAAAGATAGTTGATACAATTTCTATCTTCTTGATTATGTTGAGGTATGTTTTCTGACCCAGCACATAGTCTATTTTGGAAAATGTTCTCTGTGCCTGGAAAAAAATGTGTATTCTTATTTATGGGGATGTAAAGCCCTGTATAGATCTATTAGCCCTCTCTCTTCTATTTTGGCCTTCAAAGCCAGTTTTTCCTTGCTGAGTTTTATTCTTGATCTATCTAAAGGCTATAAGGCCATGCTGAAGTTTTCAACTACTATTGTGTTGCTAGCAATGTCCTCCTTAAAATCTGTTAGCAGTTGTTTTAAGTATTTAGCTGGTCCCTCATTAGGTGTGTATACATTTAGGAGTGTGATTTTTTCCTGCTGTACATATCACTTGATTAATAAAAAATGGCCTTTTCTGCCCCTCCTAATCTTTCTCAGTCTGAAATCTATGTTGTCGGATACTATCATGGCCACCCTGGTTTCTTTGAGGAAGTTGTTTTCTTGTAGGATGTATTCCACCAGATGTCATTTCTACTGTGCTTTTTTGCATGCTTGGGACATATTCCCAGAAGTGGTATTGTAGGGTCATATGGAAACTCAATTTTGACTTTTTTAAGGAATGCCCATATTGTCTTCCAAAAAAGGCTGGACCAGCCAGCATTCCCACCAATAATAAGAGAGTCCCTTTCTCCCCATATCTGGGCCAGCACTGGTTGTTCTTGTTATTTTTGGTTCTGTGCCAGTCTCTGTGGTGTGAGATGATATCTCATTGTCGTTTTGATTTGCATCTCCCTGATGATTAGCATCATAGAGCATTTTTTCATGTGTCTTTTGACCATTTGTATTTCTTTTTTGAGGAAGCTTCTGTTCATTTCTTCTCCAATTTTTTTATAGCATTGGAAGATGTTTTATTGTACAATTCTACTAATATCTTGTATATGCTGGATATTGACCCCTATCAGAGGAGTATTAGGTAAATATTCTATACCATTCCATGGGCTCTCTCTGTATTTTGGTCAGTATCTTTTGAGGTACAGAGGCTTCTTAGTTTAATGTAGTCCTATTTGTTTATATTTGTTTCCACTTACTTGGTCAGTGGTGTTTCGTCCTTAAAGATGCATTTAGCTGCAATGTCATGAAAGGTTCTGCCTACATTTTCCTCCACGTACATTATGGATTCATGTCTGATATTCAGTCTTTAATCCACTTTGATCTGACTTTTGTGCCTGGCATTAGGTAGGGGTCAGAGTTCCTTTTTTTGTAGATAGCTATTCAGTTTTCCCAGCACCATTTATTGAAGAAGATTTCCTTGTTCCACTTCACATTTCTTGCTCCTTTATCAAAGATTAAGTGACCATATAATTGACAGGCTGTGACAGAATATTCAACTCTGTTCTATTGGTCTGCAGGTATGTTTCTAGCCCAATACCATGCTGCTTTAATTACTACCGCTTTGTAGTACAGTTTGAAGTTGGGAAAAATGATACCATCCATCTTCTTTTTCCCAAGGATTGCTTTAGCTTTTCCTGTGTGTTTATTGTTCAATATGAATTTCAGGAGTTGTTTGTGTATTTCTTTGAAGAGTGCCATAGATATCCTTATAGGGACCACATTAAATTTGTATAGTGCTTTGGGGAGTATTGCCATTTTGATACTGTTAATGCTCCTGAGCAGAGAGTTTCTTGCCTGCATGCCTGGCTGTCTTCCCTGGAGCCCCTTGGAGGGGATGGGATCCAGATTCCCTCCCCACCTCGAGCAGATCTCTCGACAGCCGAAGACCTCTGGAACCTAGCCACAGCCATGCTCAAGGCCCCTCTCCACATGTGCGGACGAGCCTCATGCATGAAGGTACAGGCAGAGGAATCCAGGTATGTGGGACCTAAGGCTGAGACCTCCAAGCCTGCTGGGATTGGGACTGGGCCTCTTCTGCCCAGATTTCCCATTTGCCAGTAGCTAGGTAGTCACACCCAGGGACTGCCCCCAGCGCCATGTAATCCTGTCAATGGCCAGCATCCAGAGACTTAAACACAAGCTCCCAGAAACAGAGAAACATAGAAATTTAGGGAGAAGTAAGAGAAGACAGACAGGAAACAATGGTGGATAGATGTCAAGAGGACCTATATTGCTGAAATATCTAATTATCCAAGTAACAGAGTTGACACACACGAGATCCAAACTTCAACAACCAAGATTAAAAATGTGCTTTCAGAGGAGGCCAAGTGGGTGGTAGGGTGGGAAGGAATCTGGAAACACTGATGGAGGAAAGTTGACACTGATGGTGGGATTGGTGCTGGAATAAGTGTCTAAAATTCAACTGTGAACAGCTTTGTAATACATGGCTATTTATTTATTTGACTTTATTTAAACACCACAGTTTTCAAGGCTGTTCATAATACAGCTGTTCCTAGCCTTCAATGTTTCGACATCAATCCCACGACCAATGGGACCTTCCCTCCACCATTATCCCCAGTTTTCCACCTACACCCCTAGCCTGATCCCTTAGCAGACATAAAATAGTTTGTTTTTATACTTCTTGCTATAAGTATAAAAAATATAATAAGTATAACAAAATGGCCAAATGAAATGATAAAAAATATTTCAGTTAAAGAAAATTTGTGAACATTAATATATCTCACAATGGAGTCATTAGTCATTAACATATGACCCTCCATGTTTTGTTTAACCTAGCCAGTATCAATTCACTGTCACTATCATCACTGTCATTCAGTTGTTCATTGATTTACTCGAGCAGGCACCTGTAATGTCTCCATTCATCTCAGCCCTGAGATTTTAGCAGCCTCTCCTTACTTGTCTTTCCCAATGATTGGAGGCTCTTTCAGGATTGAGGGAATGAGACCTGTCATTCTTACTGTATTTTTTTTAAGAAATATTTTATTGAACCACCGTGAAAACAAGAAAAAAAAATACAAAGCTTTCAGGTTTAAGTCACAGTCAAATACTGATTAAACCACCATCCCTTTTCCAGTGCACCCGTTCCACCACCAAGAACCCCAATACACCCCCCTCCCACCCCACCCCTCATCTAAGTAGCTAATGATATTCCCATTATTCTCTATATATATTGAGTACATTCCATATTTCCATACAGAACTCACTATTATTGATTGGAAATTTTCCCCAACAATCAGGCCTGCTGAATAGGCATCATCTAATAATTTCTCTTCATTGGTAAGAGTGAAGACTTTGAGTTTTGGGTTTTGGGTTTTGGGTTTCTAATATTTTAGCTCAGTTCACAGTCAAAATGGATGGCTGCAAGAATCCGCTCTGGTGCCAAAATGGGTTAGGAGACCTCAGGATCACAGTCAATAGGCGCAGAGGGTTTGCTTCTCGTGCCGCGGCTCTCGGTTCATCTCTGGGCGGAAGGCGCGCCGGGAACGCCCCCCTCCCAGGACCACCTACAGGCTACGTCACTAAAGAAAGTCCTACCTCCTGGTGGAGGGGTCTTAGAGGGTGGCTCTCACCGCGTGTCTGCTGCCACTGCCGCCATTTTTGCTCAGAAAAATGGGGTGGAGAGGAAAAAAAAAAACCCTCCCCGGGCTGCACGAGGTTGTAGCTCAGTTCACAGTCAAAATGCATGGCTCAAGCATCCGCTCTGGTGCCAAAATGGGTTAGGAGACCTCAGGATCACAGTCAGTAGGCGCGGAGGGTTTCTCTTACTGTATTTGACATATCAAATATGCCACGGGGAGCTTTCCAGGCTCTTCCATGTGGGCGGGATACTCTCGGTAGATTGACAGGCTCTCTGGGAGGGAAAAAGACTGTATATCAGAGACTACAAACAAGTATGTTAAAACCAAACACATGTGTGCTGCTTTAGGCACATCAGTGGGATATAGACTATAAGAGGTTGCACAAGGCCGACAAGTGGCTGAGTGCTTCCGGGAGCTTTGTTTTATATAGTCTCTGGATCTTGGCTGTTGATGGGATTACATGGCAATGGAATTACAGGGGCTATTTCTGGGTGTGACTGCCAAGCTACTGGAAAATAAGGGGTCTGGGTGGAGGAGGCCCAGCAGGCTTGGAGATCTCAGTCCTGGGTCCCCTTGTGCCTGGGTTACTCTGCCAGTTCCTTCATGTGTGAGGCTTGTTCAAGTGTGTGGAGAGTGGCCTTGTGCATGGCTGTGGCTGGGTTCTGGAGCATTTCAGCTGCCAGGGCTCTTCTTGGGGCAGGGAGGGAAACTCAACCTGCCCCCCTCTGAGGGGTCCTGGTGAAAAAAGCCTGGCGCAGGGGTAGGAGATTCTGAATCTAATCTATATAGATGATAATTCATGAGGGTTTGGAGTTAACTTGATTACTCTCTGGAGTTCTCTATCCTTATTTGTTCTGCTTTATATTTTGTGATATAGCTCATTTATAATTGAAGGGTTGCCTACTTCATGATCATGGTCATTTTCACTAGCTTCTGTAATAGAAGAAGTTTTAATTTACATGCACTCTGCACTAGTGCTGGAAATAAAGCCAATTCTTATTTTACAATGCCACCATAATAAGTGTCAAAAAAGAACATGGAAGGATCATTAAGGAAAATGATGGAGTAATATCATTAATGACAGCAAAACTGTTGTAAGCAAATTATTATGAAATATTCTACCAATATATTAAAATAGTGCATAACATAACTATAGGACTTATTTGAAGAATGGAATGCAAGAATCCATTAATATTGAAAATCTGTCCAATGATTATGCTAAGAGTCTACAATAGAAAAGTCATCTTATCAGATCAATGGGCAGTAAAAATAATTCAATGAAACATCATAATCTCTCACATATTAGATATAATATAAATCCTCACCACAATGATTAGGAATCTCCATTATATACATAGAGGTGGAGCTATTAAACATGAATGTTCTATCACCATTCATAGATATAGAAAATATCACTTATTACGCTGTGCTCTTATAATTATGGGGATATCACAGGATATATAACAAAGTCTGTACACGATCTGAAATTAAATGCAATAGATGTCACTGTCACTGTCACTGTCATCCCGTTGCTCATTGATTTGTTCGAGCCGGCACCAGTAACATCTCTCATTGAGAGACATATTGTTACTATTTTTGGCATATCCAATAAGCACGGGTAGCTTGTCAGGCTCTGACTTGCGGGCTCGATACTCTCATTAGCTTTCTGGGATCTCCGAGAGGGGAGGAGGAATCGAACATGGGTCTGCCGCATGAAAGGCAAACGCCCAACCGCTGTGCTATTGCCCCAGCCCACAATAGATGTAACTAATTAAATAATTAATATAATTAAAAACCATAATACTATAATAATTCATGAATGTCAGCCTTCAAATATAACTATGGTGAAGAAAACATACCTGAATAAGTTTAATATTGACATATATATATATATTTTTTTGCTTTTGGGGTCACACCCGGCGATGCACAGGGGTTATTCCTGGCTCTGCACTCAGGAATTACCCCTGGCAGTGCTCAGGGGACCATATGGGGTGCTGGGAATCGAACCTGGGTCCGCCAAGTGCAAGGCAAATGCCCTGCCCTCTGTGCTCTAGCCCCATAATATTGACATACTAATTATATTTTCCTATAATCCCTCATGTCAATGAGAAAAAGTGCCCAAAGGGCAGTGGCACTATATCTCTCTTGCCGCTTGCAAACGGTGGTCTCAGGCAGCTTCCCCCACCCGGGGAGGCTGATGGTAATGGGGTAGGCGAAGGAAGGAACGAGGGCTAGGCTGGTCAGTATCAATTGCAGTTTATTCCTCAGTATCAATTGCAGTTTATTCCGACCTCCTCTTCATTCTCCTCTGACCCCCCTTTTTTCTCTTTATTGCTCCCCAGTATCAATTAAAAAATTGAAAATTAAAGGCTGTCTCATGGATCTATCTCTAGGTAAAACACATTATTGCTTAATATGAAGCAATAATGAAATACTATGAGCGTACAATTGCTCATAAAATGTCACAGACATAGGACATTGTTTACTGGCCTTTTAATAATTCCTTTCCTCTTTATCCTACACATGAAACAGCATACTGGACTAGCTGTCTACTAGTATTAATCATCATAAATTATGATTTACCAGACTTAAATGAATATTTCTTTTGTGTAAGTTTCATTTCCTTGGAGGCAAATAGAAGTCCACCTATATGCACTTAGGGAATTTATCTGAAACCTTTATACTTACTACTGACATTGCCACATCTCTTGTTAACCTACAGAAATCTTTAGACTCACTAGCTCAAATATTGCTGGCTAACAGATGGTCTTAGACTTGATCTTAGAGAACAAGGAGGGACTTATGTAACTATAACTCCTCATGCCCTTCCATGTAAACAGTTCCCTATATCCAATTGCTCTTAGTCTGAAACCAATGTCTATAGGTTTAGTAAATAAGCCAGATGTTTGCAATGAACCCTGGATCAACAACACCACCCTTGACAGATGGAGAGGGCAGGTTCTCAAACAGAGTATCCTGGATACCGGCTGGGGCTCATCCATGCTAGAAAAAAAATTCGAAATTGAACTTCTCTCTTTTGATAGTGGGGATCATAATATATTGCAAGGAATACCCCCTGCACCCCAGGCCCAAAACCCACTGCTCTGAGACCAATTTCTGTAGTTCATGCATTCATAATATATACTAAAGCTGAATGCTATGCCTACTAGACAAATGCCATTGTAAGCAAATCCTTCCAGCTCTGAAATTCCATTGTCCAAAGAAAACATTAAGAAAATCTCATAGAAATAGGCTGAAGCCCAGAAGTCCCTGTCCACAATATGAAACCAGGGTGACCTCTAAGCCTGGAATCCTTCAGCTGAATCCCCCCTCCCTCCTCTATTCTTCTGGAAATGGATCAAGTCTGACCTAATTTCCTGGCCCATGCTCCAGACGGGGGCAGGTGCTGTTCCTCTGCCTGCTTTCTAAGAGCTCCAGCAGGAAGCACCAGGTACAAGTTGTGGTGATGGTAAATCCCAAGTCTCCAGCAATGGGGAAACAGTGGGCCCTCGCAGAGATGACACCACATCTGACCACTGTCTACTTAAGCTCCCCCTTGGCCACGATCCAGAGACACACACAGAAACCTTAGACCTGAGCAACTTGCAGCAGAGATGGCCCGGGACCTTGCAATAGGCCTTCTCCGCTGGGCTGCTCCAGACGGGGGCAGGTGCCGTCCCACCGCCTGCCCTCTAAGAGCTCCAGCGGTCACCATTTTCTAGAAGCCAGCAGAAACACCAGCTCCCACATGGCCACGATCCAGAGACACACACAGGAATCTCGGACCCGAGCAACTTGTGGCAGAGATTTCTTAGAACCTAATTATTAAAAATCTTAGAATTCTTCGATCTTAAGGCCAATCTTATTATATCCATAATAAGCAATACAAAACATATTATCTAGCAATTGTTATTTTCTGCAGGTATGAGGGGTGGTAGGACTGGTCTAGAAATATCGAAGGTAACTAAAGTAGAGAAAGAATACTTTGCACATTATCTGCCATACAGGCAGGGGTGGTGTGGAATGGCGGGGAGGGGGGAATACTGGGGATTTTTGTGGTGGAAAATGTGCACTGGTGAAGGGTTGGGTGTTTGATGACCGTATGCTCGAGGTTCAAACATGAAAGTTTTGTTATTGTATCTCACGGTGAATTAATTTTAAAAAATAATAAATAAGTAAAATAAAATAGCATTTTTTAAAAAAATTCCTGGCTCAGTTCTAGCAATGCCTCCCCACCCCCAACACAACCCCAGCCCTCCTTTCAGTTTCCTCTTACGGGAGGAGAAGCGTTTCTGAGAGCAACTGGAAAGGAAATGATCTGCTGTCCTAGTTTCAGCTTAGTGTTCTGAGAACTGATGTGTCAGACGAGAAGCAGGAAATCAGCTCTGAGTAGGGTGTTGGCTAGAGGCCAGATGAACTTCTCAAGCGCCACCTAGGCGCGTAGGCAGAAGTCTAAGCACTGGGCCGGCTGGCCGAGGGCAGGCACAGTTGCAAAATGCTGTGGTGTCTCTGCAGGCTGCCTGGAGGGTGGTGGCAGGGGAACAGCTGAGGGTCCTGCAGCCCTGAGACCTGCTGTCTGGACCCCTCTTGTTCACTAGAGCAGCTAGTAATTGTGAAAGAGGAATCGGCAAACCAGGAAGAGGAAAATCCTTGTCAGGTTCATCAGAAGGGTAAGCCCCACCCAAGATCTTCCAGCTCATGTCTGACCCCAGACCCTCCCTTAATCTGAAAACATGCCCACAGAATCTGGATCTGGATTTTCCCCTGACCATTGGTCCCTGCTTTTGTTCCTGGCAAGTACATGGTTGGAAGCACCTCAGAGAGGGAAAGTTCAGGACTCAAAGTACTTGCCTCGCACATGCCACTGATAGCTCCCCTTAGTGATGGCCAAGAACTGGGAGCAGCCCCAGAGTCAAGAGCACAGTGAGTATGACTTCCTTCCCCCACCCTCATCCACAAATACACATAAAAAAATCCCGAAACATGAAAAGGGCATCCCAGAGGACAGGGCTCTGCTTTTAAAGCACCATCCTCCCCTGACCCTTTCCTTCCCTTCTCCCCAAACCCTTGACCTTTCCTGGCCTAGGAACCTATGAACCCCATAAACCTCTAAATAGAAGGGTACAGTTGGAGCAGGTGTTTGTTCAGATAAGGAAGACAGATTTCCAGGGGTGAGAGAGGTAGTACAATGCATTGTTTAATTGCTAGGAAACTAAATGTTTCAGTTCCAGGAACTGAACCTGAGTTCTACTTGATTTTTCTCATTTCTGCGCCTGTCATGCCTGTTAGTTTTGTACTTACCATCTGAACCATTTGGTAGTCTGAGAGATAGTATAGCAGGTAAGACACTTTCAGACTGAGTGTATTCAAGTTCTCTGAAGTGGAATAAGGGTGTTAAAGTAAAGTTCTCCTCTCAGTTCAGTACAGGCTTTCTGTGCTCCTATTTTCATAATTCATTGCTCTTACCCGACCAAGAAGATGCTCTATAATTTTCTTTCAAACTGCCCATCTTTTGGGCAAGAGAGAGCTCAAGCAACTGAGTACCTGCTTTGTGTTTAGGAGGCTAGGATTGATCTCTGGCGCCACGTGTCCCCTTGAAAACCGCACGATATGGCTGCAAAACAGAGCCGAACAGGCAGTCACATGACGTCCGCCATAGCCATGCCACCAGACCCCGTGCCAGGTTTTCTCAGAGTGGAGCAGGTGAGAGTCCTCCCTGACCCATAGGACCCAGCCCTGGCAGCCAAAAATCTCCAGAACCCAACAGTCGTCAAGCTCAAGGCTGCTCCCCACATGCTCTGGCCGAACCTCACGCACGAGTGAAGTCCAGCAAAGCCCAGGTATGTGGAATTCTGTGACTGACAACTCTGGGTTTAATGGGACCAGGAACAGAGATCCCCTGCCCATTTCCCCCATGTCTCTGGCGACCCAGCAATCACATGCATAAGCCAACTCTGGCTGGCACCAGACAATCTCATCATCAGTCACCATCCAGATCACATGGGGTCAGCATGATGTTCACCATAGCCATGTGACCAGACTCGCGCCAGGCTGTTTCACTCAGGGTGCCCCAGAAGAGGGCAGGGGAGAGACCTTCGTGCCCCAAGGGATCCAGCCCTGGCAGCCAAAAAACTCCAGAACCCAGTTGCTGCCATGCTCAAGGCTGCTCCTCACATGCTCGGGCTGAGATTCATGCATGAGTGAATCTATTCTGGACGGTGTCACAAGACATACTCTACCCATACTCCAAGAGTACTGCATGACACTTGATGGGATTCAAATAGTAGCAATCAATCATAGACGGAAATATATATATGTACATATATAATATATTTATGGATATATATAAAAGTTCACAAGGCTCAACCATTAACAGCACGTTAGTGATATCGTGTCACTGTATCACTGTATCACTGTCATCCTGTTGTTCATCGATTTGTTCGAGCAGGTGCCAGTAACATTTCCATTCATCCCTGTCGAATGCTAGTATAGCCCGATGGTGTATTGGGGACTCTTTCAGGGTCAGGGGAATGAGGACCGTTGCTGTTACTGTTTTTGGCATATTGAGTATGTCACGGGTAGCTTGTCAGGCTCTGCTGTGTGGGCGCGATACAGTAGTCTGCATTATGATATTGTATAGATGGTTTTAACGGCCCCTGCCAAATAGAACAATCCTCACACTCTTTCCTCTATGGATACATTTTTGTAGCATTTTCAGTGGTTTTTCATAACAAATAATACAAAATATATTATCTCGGTTCTGCTTTGGGACAGGGATTGGGGTTAGGGATGGAAACATCCGAAATGTGGTGGTGGGAATGTATAATAGTAGTGGGATTGGTATTTGAATATTAGATGTGTTCAAATATAGTGCACTACCTTATAAAATCAAAAAAAGTTAAAAAAAAAAGCAAAAATAATGATAATAACATGTTCTCCTTTTAACTATGTTAATGATGCCAGAGTCCATCCTCCCTGGGCCATTGCAGAAAGGTCTGCCCGAGCTCTCCTCAGAGTCCCAGGGTTCAGCTGCACACACGCCTACAGAAGCCCAGGTACCTGCTGCCGTCTTCATCTGAGTTAGCAGATGTTTGTGGGAGGGTCTGAAAATAAACCTGTTCTGGGTGGGTGAAAGGGCTCTGCATGCTGAGAATATCAGCTCTGGGGACAATGTGATATAAAGAGGCACTAGTGCTAAGTGGAGTTGATGGTGTGTAGACTGGGGCCCTGCTGTCTAATGCTCTGAAAAGAACATCTGTGAGTGGCCTCAGGAGAGAAGGAAATTAAGTTGGTTGGAGAAGAGTGACCTAGAGCTGAGAGTGACTTGGGGGTTGGATCACTCTCTCACTAGCCCCAGAATCTGCAATTCTCGTGATGACCCACCCAGTCTGATATGGCATCTCGCTGCTGCCTGGGTACTGGCTGCCCTGCTCATGGCTCAAGGAGTCAATAGGGCCAGGCAGGCTGAGCTGAGACAAGGCTCAGAAGAATTGGCCTTTCGCCTGTCTCCCTTGGAAACAAAAGCCTACCCAGGTTTAATCCTAAGGAAAGTGCCCTTGAAGACTTCAGGGGAAGAGTCAAAAAGAAGAAAGGATCTTTTAAAAGATGTCTGGGGCTAGAGCAATAGCACAGCGGGTAGGGCGTTTGCCTTGCACGCGGCCGACCTGGGTTCGATTCCCAGCATCCCATATGGTCCCCCAGCACCGCCAGGAGTAATTCCTGAGTGCAGAGCCAGGAGTAACCCCTGTGCATTGCCGGGTGTGACCTAAAAAGAAAAAAAAAAGAAAAGAAAGAAAAGCTATCTCAAGATCAAAGCGATAGTACAGTGGACAAGCTAGTAAATAAAGTGGGTGGAGTCATCATTTGTAGGTGGGGCCATGCTGTCCCTAGGATACAAGTCACTGAGACCAGGAAGGAACAGCAGAGAGGCAGTCTGGGGTTGCTAGTAAAGAAGCAGGCTCCCTTATCTGTGATTTGATCCACTCTCCGGAAGAAAGTGGGGATTGCAGTTAAGAGAGGCCAGCTAGACTTTTCATCTGCCTTAAGAACTGCCAAGTGAAGCTTGCCACCTTCTAAATGGTAGGTGGATTTCTTTTTTTTTTTTTTTTTTTTCTGATAGGGCTTAAGGACTAGGAGTCTGAAAACAACAAGTAAGAAGAGACCCTGAGTCTGGCAACACCTCCTGCTCTTGTGCTGTGTGTATTATCCCAGAGCCCCCAAATGCTGCAGGCATGGAGACAGTGGGTCTCCGTGCTGGTCCACGGTGGTTTCCAGGTTCTTCAATATTTTCAAGAATGAAATAAAATGCTCAGACTCAGAATTAGAAAGTAGAAAAGTTTATTGAAAAGTAGAAGAGAGGCCTTCCGCCCAGAGATGAACTGAGAGCCGCGGCACGAGAAGCAGAGCCTCCGCGCCTATTGACTGTGATCCTGAGGTCTCCTAACCCATTTTGGCACCAGAGCGGATGCTTGAGCCATGCATTTTGACTGTGAACTGAGCTACAACCTTGTGCAGCCCGGGGAGGGATTTTTTGTTTCCTCTGCACCCCATTTTTCTGAGCGAAAATGGCAGCAGCGGCAGCAGACATGCGGTGAGAGCCACCCTCTAAGACCCCTCCACCAGGAGGTAGGACTTTCTTTAGTGACGTAGCCTGTAGGTGGTCCTGGGAGGGGGGGGTGTTCCCGGCGCGCCTTCCGCCCAGAGATGAACCGCGAGCCGCGGCACGAGAAGCAAACCCTCCGCGCCTATTGACTGTGATCCTGAGGTCTCCTAACCCATTTTGGCACCAGAGCGGATTCTTGCAGCCATCCATTTTGACTGTGAACTGAGCTAAAATATTAGAAACCCAAAACCCAAAACTCAAAGTCTTTACTCTTACCAATGAAGAGAAATTATTAGATGATGCCTATTCAGCAGGACTGATTGTTGGGGAAAATTTCCAATCAATAATAGTGAGTTCTTTATGGAAATATGAAATGTACTCAATATATATAGAGAATAATGGGAATATCATTAGCTACTTAGATGGGGGATGGGGTGGGAGGGGGGTGTATTGGGGTTCTTGGTGGTGGAACGGGTGCACTGGTGAAGGGATGGTGGTTTAATCAGTATTTGACTGTGACTTAAACCTGAAAGCTTTGTATTTTTTTTCTTGTTTTCACGGTGGTTCAATAAAATATTTCTTTAAGAAAAAAAAAAAGAAAAGTAGAAGAGAGAGGAAAAGTAATTCCCCATGAGGGATGATCTTAGTACAGGACTAAGTTAACACTGGCTCTTTTGTGGGGGGCTTGGTTTTCTGTGTTACAGAGAATGCAGAAAAGTTAAAGATAATAGTTTGTTGTGAAGATCCTTTAATGAAAGTTGGGCTAAAAATTGAGCTCTCAGCATTTCTTATCAATATACAAGAATGCCAGAGAGAACACAAGGATCCAGCAGATGCTTTTTCCCCCCAATTTTAAAATTTTTGTATTTTATAAGTTAGTTCACAATATTTGATTACATTTAATATTCAAGCACCAATCCCACCACCATTACACCTTACCACTGCTAAATTCAGGATGTTTCCATCCCAAACCCCAATCCCTATCCCCAAACACAACCGAAATATATTTTGTATTGTCTGTTATGAAGAACAGCTGAACATGCTTACAAAAATGTGTACATAGACGAAACTGTGAATATTGTTCTATTTTGGCAGGGGCAATTGAGAAATTCTATAGGATATCACTAACATGTTGTTAAAGTTTGGGTGAAGTGAGCTTTGGTATATATATATATATGAAAATATGTATAACTGCATATATATATTATATATCACTGCCATCCCATTGCTCATCGATTTGCTAGAGTAGACACCAGTAGCATCTCCATTGTGAGACTTGTTACTGTCTATATATAAATGTATATATATATATAATATAGGATATAGGATGGGGAGGGTATTCACCAGCCCCTCTCTGTCACCCTGTCACCTTCAGCTCCAGCTACTTATTGACATGGAAAATTGGAGAAGGCCTGTACTGGGCATTTTCCAGGAGGCTGATCTCAGGAGTGTCTGCTTTGTCTCTGAGCTGGAACTCTTCAACTCCTAGAATTCCCTTGGCTTCTCCCTTTTCAGCTGTGTACAAAACTGGGGGACGGTGAATAGGGCCCTTGTGTGTTCCCCACCTGCTCACAAAGCATCACTGCCCCCTGTGCTGCAGAATGCCCAAGATCTTGAAAAGGATTTTGTAACATATTTTAATGTGTGTGTCTTTAGTTGATTCAGACATGAAAGTGAATATTATCTCTCTTTTCCATTCTGATAGGGGACAGAACACTGTGAAGTTGGTTTTTTTAAGGTAAAAATGCTTTACATTTTAAGACTATAAAATGTTCATCAGCTTTATTTTGTTTGCAGCCTGCATGTTTAATTTGGTACTATCATCCCTTTCTTTTCTGGGTCTGACATATATATGTATATATATACACACACACACACACACACACACATTCAGGAAAGGTTCAGAAAGTATTAATGATCTAACATTATTCTAATTTCCAGGGAGTGTATAAACAAAATTCCAATTTAAAGGAAATTAGACTGTTTTAGGGCCAGACTGATAGAACAGTGGGTTGGGAATGGACCTTGCAGGTGGCTGACCCAGGTTCAATCCCCAGCATCCCATATGGTCCTCTGGGCACAGCCAAGACTAATTCCTGAGTGAAAAGCCAGGAGTAACCCCTGAGTATTGCCAATCAGTGAAAAGCCAGGATTAACCCCTGAGTACTGTCAATGTGACAAAAAAAACAAAAGAGAGAGAGTGAGGGAGGGAGAAGGAGAGGCAGAGAGGGAGAGAAAGAGAGAGAGGGAGAGGGAGAGAGAGAGGGAGGGAGGGAGGGAGAGAGAGGGAAGGAGAGAGAGAGGGAAAGAGGAGGAGAGAGAGGAAGAGAGAGGGAGAGAGGGAGGGAGAGAAGGAGAGAGGGAGAGATAAAGAGGGAGAGAAAGAGGGAGAGAGAGGGAGAGAGAAAGAGGGAGAGAGAAAGGGAGAGAGAAAGAGGGAGAGAGAAAGGGAGAAAGAGGGGGAGAGAGAGGGAGAGGGAGAAAGAGAGGGAGAGGGAGAAAGGGAGAGAGAAAAAGGGAGAGGGAGGGAGAGTGAGAGGGAGAGAGGGAAAGGGAGAGAGAGGGAGAGAGAGGGGGAGGGAGAGAGGGAGGGAGGGAGAGAGAGGAAGAGAGAGGGAGAGAGAAAGAAGGATAGAGAGGGAGAGAAAGAGGGAGAGGGAGAGAGAAAGAGGGAGAGAGGAAGAGAGAGGGAGAGAGAGGGAGAGGAAGAGAAAAAGAGGGAGAGAGAGGAAGAGAGAGAAAGAGACAGAAGGAGAGAGGGAAAGAGAGGGAGAGAGAAAGAGGGAGAGAGAGGGAGGGAGAAAGAGAGGGAGAGGGGAGGAGAGAGAGAAGAGAGAGACTGAGACAGAGAATAGCAGAGGAATTGAACTTGGAACACGAAAATGAAAAGAAACTTGACTTGACCTACAGTGATGATTCAGCCAGTGAACAGTTGCTGCACTACTGCCAGTTTTTTCTTCTGTTTTTAACAGACTTGCTGCAGCCCTCAGGGCATTACCCTGTTCTCCGTTTTGTTCATTTTCCAGGGTTGTTGAAATTTTAGTCTCCAGATCTTAGCAAATTTGTTCTTTTTCTTTAAACAGATGCCTGTACCAGAATTACAGCCTTGTTAGACAAAGAACCTGACTTTCAACCCCTCATTCTAGTTCCTGCCTGCAGAATACAGCTTCCATCAACAAAGAGGAGACAATGGGGGTGGAGGACTCACCGGAAGAAATGAAACAAACACAGAAATATTGTTACTTACTGGAACATCAGAGATGCTTGCCTTCCAGTGGAAAGGAAAAAATAGGTAATGTGAAGTTGTTGTAAAGAGCAAAAACATGGGGTGGGGGTTGGGCCAACAGTGGGAGAAGGAGAGGGAAAGGAGAGGGAGAGGAGAGGGAGAGGAGAGGGAGAGGGAAACAGAGGACTCTTTTGTATCCTAGAGGGACAGCAAACTTGAATACCGTATATTTCATAATGTGTGAGCTAATAAATTTGCCTGTCAGAACTGACTCTTTGGGGTCTAAATCTTTTCTAATTTACAAATAGATAGTGGAAGGCAGAGGATTGGTATTTTTAAAGTAAGAATGATAGGCTGAACTTAGCCATTATCAAATAATTTAGCATTTAAAATTTTTAAACTTTTTTTTATAGTACCACGGACCAAATTGAGAACCTCACACATGCAAGGCACACACTCTACTATTAAGCTATATTCCCCTTACCTGTTTAGAGTTAGAGCAAACTTGACTTGAAAGATGAAAACATAATGATGTGTGTTTTTCAGTATGAAAGAAAGGGTATCTTTTACTGAAATTCTCACTGCTAAAAAACACATTTCCTTCTTTTTTTATTTTTCCCCTCTCCCTGAATTTTACTTTTTCTTTAGGATGATATGCCATTGTATTCCCATAAGATGGAGTTTGTATTTAATACTGTCACTGTCACTGTCATCCCGTTGCTCATTGATTTGCTCGAGCAGGCACCAGTAATGTCTCCATTGTGAGACTTGTTACTGTTTTTGGCATATCAGATATGCCACGGGTAGATTGCCAGGCTCTGCCAGCGGGCAAGATACTCTCGGTAGCTTGCCAGGCTCTCAGAGAGGGGCGGAGGAATTGAACCCAGGTCAGCTGCGTGCAAGACAAATGCACTACCTGCTGTGCTATCACTCCAGCCCTGTATTTACTAACAACTTAATAAAGACTGTTAATATTTATGACCAATATTAACATTAAATTTCACTAACTAACTTTGAAGAATGTCAAGGGTATCCTTATCGGGATCGCATTGAATTTGTACAATCCTTTGAGGAGTATTGCCATTTTGATATTAATTCTTCCAGTCCATGAGCAGGGGATATCTTTCCATTTCCTCGTGTCTTCTTTTATTTCCTGAAGTAGTGTTTTATAGTTTTCATTATACAAGTCCTTTACCTCCATTGTAAGTTGATTCCGAGGTATTTGATCCTTTGAGGTACAATTGTGAATGGGATTGCTTTGATCATGTCTCTTTCTTCTCTCTCATTATTTGCGCATAGGAAAGCGCAAAAGACTTTTGGTGTTGATTTTATAGCCTGCAACTTTACTATACGAGTCTATTGTTTCTAAGAATTTCTTGGTAGAGGTTTTAGGGTTCTCTAAGTATAGTATCATATCATCTGCAAGTAGTGAGAGTTTGATTTCTTCCTTTCCTACCTGAATGCCCTTAATACTTTTCTCTTGACTAACCACTATTGCAAGAACTTCCTGTAATATATTGAACAGGAATGGAGAGAGTGGGCATCCTTGTCTCATCCCTGATCTCAGAGGGAAGGCTCTTAGTTTTTTCCCATTGAGGATGATGCTTGCTGTAGGCTTGTAGTAGATAACTTTGACTATATTGTGGAAAGTCCCTTGTATACCATTTTGGTGAGAGTTTTCATCATGAACGGATGCTGGATCTTGTTAAATGCTTTCTCTGCATCTATTGATATGATCATATGGATCTTATCTTTTCTTTTGTTGATATGATGGATTATGTTGATTAATTTCTGAATGTTAAACCATCCTTGCATCCCCAGCATGAATCCCACTTGGTCATGGTTTATGATCTTTTTGATGAGTTGTTGAATTCTGTTTGCTAATATTTTGTTGAGAATCTTTGCATCCGTGTTCATCAGGACATTGGCCTCTAGTTTTCTTTTTTTGTGGTATCTTTGTTGGCTTTTGATTTTAGGGATATATGAGCCTCGTAGAAACTGTTTGGGAGGATTTCTGTTTTTTCAATGTCCTGGAAAAGCTTGAGAAGAACTGGCAACAGGTCCTCTTTAAATGTTTGGAAGAATTCGCTAGTGAATCCATCTGGACCAGGGCTTTTGTTTTCTGGAAGGCTTTTGATTACAGTTTCAATTTCCTTGATATTAATAGAACTGTTCAGGTATTCCTGGTCTTCTTGGTTCAGTCTTCGGAGATTGTAGGAATCCAGGAATTTATCCATTTCGTCTAGGTTCTCTTGTTTCGTGGCATACAGATTTTCAAAGTAGTCTCTGATAATCTTTTAAATTTCTTTGGTTTCTATTGTGATGTCCCCCTTTTCATTTCTGATTCTGTTTATAAGGGTTCTCTCTCTCTCTTTCTTTGTGAGTCTTGCTAATGGTTTATCAACTTGTTTATTTTATTGAAGAACCAGCTCTTGGTTTCATTGATCTTTCGGATTGTCTTTTGGTTTTCCATGTCATTGATTTCTGCCCAAAGTTTTATTATCTCTTTTCTTCTGCCTGGTTTGGGCTCCTTTTGTTGGTCTTTTTCTAGGGTCTTGAGCTGTGAAGTCAAGTTATTTATGTGGGCCCTTTCTTCCTTCCTGAGGAATGCTTGCAGAGCTATAAATTTTCTCCTTAACACGGCTTTAGCTGTGTCCCACAGGTTCTGGTAGCTCATGTCTTCATTCTCATTTGTTTCCAGGTACATTTTGATTTCTTCCTTGATTTCCTTCCTGACCCACTCATTGTTCAACATCAAGTTGTTTAATTTCCATGTGTTTTATTTGGTTTTCTGCATCTGTGTGTGATTAACTTATATTTTCAGTGCATCATGGTCTGAAAAGATAGCTGATACAATTTCTCTCTTTCTGATTCTGTTGAGGTATGTTGTGTGGCCCAGCACATGGTCTATTCTGGAAAACGTTCCATGTGCACTTAAAAGAATGTGTATTCCCTTGTTTGGGGATATAAAGCCCTGTATAGATCTATTAGGCCTATCTCTTCTATTTCTTCCTTCAAAGCCAGTATTTACTTGGTGGGTTTTAATCTTCTTGATCTATCCAGGTGTAATAGGGCACTATTGTGTTGCTCAAGATGTCCTTCTTAAGGTCTGCTAGCAGTTGTTGTAGGAATTTGGCTGGTCCCTCATTGGGTGCGTACACGTTTAGAAATGTGATTTCTTCCTGCTGTACATATCCCTTGATTAATAAAAAATGGCCTTCCCTATCCTTTCTAATCTTTTTCAACCTGAAATCTATGTTGTCCAATACTAGTGAGGCCAGCCCCGCTTTTTTGAAAGAGTTGTTTGCTTGCAGGATTGTTTTCCATCCTTTGACTTTGAGTCTGTGTTTGTTCTGGTTATTCAGATGCATTTCTTGCAGGCAGCAAAATGTTGGGCTCAGTCGCTGAATCTATTTTGCTACTCTGTGTCTCTTAATTGGTGAATTTAGACCATTGACATTAAGAGAGATTATTGTTATGGGATTTTGCGCCATCTTTTTGTAAGGGTTTCTTGTAGGGGTTCTTTTTGTCTTACAATAGCCCCCTTAGTGCTTCTTTTAGGCTTGGTTTTGAGGATATGTGTAGGGAGCCATTTTATAAGCCCGGCTCTTATCCTAGTCAAGTGGAGGCTTACTTGGGATTTCTGTAACAAGGTCACCACTGCTGACCTTACTGATCTTATCAGTTCGCCATTCCTCTCACTAGCCAACGCCCATGCCTGATCTACATTTTACTATTGTTCCTATGGGTGTCCAAGCATGCGTACTGCCCCCTCCCACCAAGAGGTATAAGTATTGTAACTGCTGCGAATAAACTCTCCTCCTCCTTCTGGCTCTGCGTCTCTTCATTCGGTTGCATCCCCTCCTTAGCCCCACGAAGGGTCCTCCCTGCGGGACAGGATGATGCCCACAGGGGGGACCCCACAGGAAAGCATGCATGTGTGAGTGGCATGGTCAGAGAAAGTGTCTTTGGTGATGGAACAAGTACCTCAGGGGGGTGGATATGCAGTTCTAGAGAGTTGGGATTCAGCTAGCAAGAGAAGTTCTGTTTCTGTGCTATGTCTTTTTAATATTTTAGGAAAAAGAGCTTCCTTTTCCACCAACTCATGGTTGGTGTCTGCTTCAGTATTTCATTTGTCCCAGTCAAGCACGGGTGTGGTGTTTCACTGCAGGCACCGTGAGAGGAGAGGACAGACAATAATAAAGAGGCAGGTTTAGAGTTTGGTGTGGGGATGGGATGAGTGTGAGACTCATTTGGTGTCAAACAGACGCATGATGAACTTTCACAGTCTCATAAAGAGCTTGTCTTCACTGGGCCATCACCAGGCTCCCCATTTGTGATCTCTCCATGCCCTGAGCATTTCTTCCATTTTCAAGGTAACTTTCTAGTGCTCATTGCACTGAAGCCATGACTGCCATTCCAGGAACCCTTCATGGCTCCAGGCCTTCCTGAAAGGACTTCTGACTGCTTCTTGGCTGCATCTCATTCACTCCCCAAAGCAATGTTGAGAAAACTCCGGCTTCATCTTCTGTGTTTTTGTTAACCAAACCCCTTGGCTGACTGCGTAAATAGTAAAAGCAGAGTTCAATGATACTCTTCTTACTATAGCCATCTGATAACTGCTATCTTTATCAAAACACCATTTCTGCTTGCAAGTATGGTGCTGTTCAAATCTACAGTGCTAGGAATCACCAGGTCCTCAGCAAGGACCACTTGATGGAAGCTTTAAGTGTGGGGTGGCAGGTAGGGTTCTCTCTCTTTTGGTTTTGCTCTTGCCCTCCTGATATTTAAATTTTGGACTTTTATTGTTAAAATGTTTAAAATTTGTAAATATTTCTATACAATTATATAAACTGTAATTTATATTATTATATTAAATCATTCATGTAAGTCAATGCTTTACCATCAACTTTTAACCCTGGCTTTCCAATGCTGGTGATAATCAGTAAAGACCAGGATTCATGGTTTAAAAAATGTTACTGAAGAAATTCTAAGTAGTTTATAATTAGAGTCTTTTTAGAATTTTTTTTTTTTGGTTTTTGGGTCACACCCGGCGATGCACAGGGGTTACTCCTGGCTCTTCACTCAGGAATTACCCCTGGCGGTGCTCAGGGGACCATATGGGATGCTGGGATTAGAACCCGGGTCGGCTGCGTGCAAGGCAAACGCCCTACCCGCTGTGCTTTCGCTCCAGCCCCTCTTTTTAGAATTTTTTAAGTAGAATGAATTATTTTCTTTTCAAAGAAATTAGATTCATTATCTCTTTAAATAACACTGTAAACATCAATAAATTCTTGCAGATATAAATAAATGCTATTAGAATGAGAAAAGAGTTCAATTGGTGGAACAGGAGTACAATGTGCTCAAGGCCCCGAGTTTGATCCCTGGCACTGCACGCCCTCCCACAGTCCAGCACTGCCAGGTGTCACCCAGTGGTCAGGGCTCTGCAGTGTCCATCACTGGGCCTGAGCATGAGACCCTTAGGGCTGCACCACTGGGCCAAGCAGAGCTGGGAGTAGTCCCAGGTCCCCAGTGCTACTGGGTTTGGATCCTGTAAATAATTCAAACAAACAAATGTGGAGAGAGAGAGAGAGAGAGAGAGAGAGAGAGAGAGAGAGAGAGAGAGAGAGAGAGAGAGAGAGAGAGAGGCAGACAGACAGACAAAAAGCGCCTGCTACAGAGGCAGGCAGGGGCTGGGGGTGGGGGTTAGTGGAATAGAGGAAGGGAACTTGGGGAAACTGGTGCTGGGAAATGTCACTGGTAGAGGAACGGGTATTGTAACACTCTATGACTAACACCCAGTCATGAACAGCTTTGTAAGTGTCTATCTCACAGTGATTCAATTAAAATAAACAGAGTCTGGCAAGCTATCATGGCATATTTGATATGCCAAAAACCATAAGAACAAGTCTCACAATGGAGACATTACTGGTGCCTGCTCGAGCAAATTGATGAACAATGGGAAATACATAAATAAAACAAATGATAGAGTATTGTTATAAAGGACTTATTTTTTCCATATGAAATATTTAATGAACACAAGAAACATTGATCTGCTCAGTATATTCTAAAGCTCTTGAAAATTTTTAAGCTTAATTCAAATTAACAAAGTCAATCTTCAATAACAATGTTGCCATCTTTACATATAAAGCTGTTCTAAGTGGAATATTTACATAACTCCTCTAGTACACACCCAGTATATTTTTAAAAAGGAATTATTAATCAATTTCAATTTCTCTGGTGATGAAAATGTTAATCCAATCCAAAATTCTTTTCTTGTCCTATTGATAGTCATTTGTATCTCATTCTAAATTAAATAAGAGATTTATAAATATTGAATCTTTATATCTATTTATAGTGTGCATATCTGCTTATTACCTGAGAACTCATTCAGACATCTCTTCTCTATAAAGCCTTTCTAATGTCATCATCAGGATTATTTCTCCTTTGTGAAATTACTTTATCTTTCTGTATTTTAATGTTTATATTCATAAAATTACATCATTATTTGCTTACTCCTTTATTTAGTATCTTAGAGTGAGGAATTCATGACCTCAAAGTCCCACTGTCTTTAGGCAAGGTCTGAAGCTGTTGATGTAGTTTGGAGAAAGAACTAATTCTAGGGGCCGGAACAATAGCACAGTGGAGATGGCATTTGCCTTGCATGCCAGAGATGACCCAAAAAGCAACAAAACAAAACAAAACCCCAAGAACTGATTCTATTCCAGTCTTTCATTTTATTATTTACCAGTTCCTTCTTGTCCTGAATAAGCAGTAGCGTGGATCCCTTTCCGGAACAGTGGGATTCACTGGCATTGCAAGAGTCTGGTGTGGATGAAAAAGTCAAGCATTTCTGTCCTAGTTATTTCCACGGTTCTTTGCAAGTTAACAGAGTGGGCCTCTCTTAAGTTAGAGAAGAAATAAATATACTAAGTGTGCATTACACTTGTATTCTGTATCTTCCAACATAATTAATCAGACATGCACAGGTTTGTTTTGATTTTTTTTTTTTCTGCCAGCCAGGAATAAAACTCAGGACTTCAGACCAGAGTGATAGTGCCATGGTTAGGGCGCTTGCCTTGCATGCAACCCACCTGGGTTTCATCTCTGTCATCCCAAATGATCCATCGAGCCTGTGAGGAGTGATCCCTGAGCACAGAGTCAGGAGTAAGTCCCTGAGCACTGCTGAGTGTGACCCAAAAGCAAACTAACAAACAAAGAAACAAAAGTCAACTCAGGACCTCATATATGCAAGGCCTGAGCTCGCTCAGCATGTCCTGTCTGCAGGTCCTGTGCAGCCACTAGTGACACGCCACAGTCAGCTTTCACCTTGGACATTTCTTTTTTTTTTTTTTCCCCGCCCGTCACCTTGGACATTTCTTAGAAAGCTAAGAACTTACCATAATTTTTTGGGTTTTGAGATCTACTTTTAACTTGTATCAAATTTATAAATTGTTGGTCATATGTATAGAGCATAATTGAATCTGTAGGATATTAGAATAAGAAAGATGATCAGTAATGGGAGCAGCCACGTCTTCCATTGAAGACACCGACAGAGCAGAGGGTTGGATCTGGTGGGGGGAGTCACACCTGCCGAGTTCCCTTAAACTCATCGCTCACACTCCTATGATGTGGGCATCTGTAGGAAAACCACTCAAAAATGTTCGGTTAGAACATCTGCTGTAGCCGAGGCAGTGTGGGGAATCCACCTCAGGGAGCAAGAAGGACTGGCTGGGGCTAACCAGGAGCAACCCAGCGGCAGTTGGTGGTTTCACCTTCCCGACAGAGAGCCAGCCGCTGGGACAGGCTCAGTGAGGAGATCCCTTTCTCCTCTCTCCTCATTAATCTCCAGATACGGGTGAACTTACATGCTGCCCCTCCATGGATGCAAAATGACATCCTAATGATGCATGCAACACATGACTAAGCATGTAGCCTTTACATAAATGTGAAACTTTAGCCCCTCCCCAGTCATGCTTCTCTTGGTTATCTGTGTTTGCATGTTCTTCTCCTTAGCTCACTCCTTAAAACTTCTTGACCCCAAAATCTGGTAACTCCCCTTTGAGTGCCTCCATCCTCACATCAGGTGTGTGCTATCTCTTTAATAAATCTCTCTCCTATTACTTACACTGTCTTGTCCTTGAGTTCCTTCTGCAAGAAAGACAAAAAGCTGAGGACTAACCCTAATCCATTAACCCTACATCATTAAGTGCATAATAGATTATCTATTATACTTATACTTATATTATACTTATATTATATTATATATTATATTATACTTATAGATAACTACTGTAGGATTTCCTATGGATGGAAATTCTATTTCTTTTATTTAAGACCCTCTTTGATCCATGATAATAACTTATCGATCATGATCTTTTGTGAAAGGGATTGTTAATAGGAAAATTGTACTGCATCCGACCTTAAAAGTAATTTTTTTGTGATAAACTTGTTTTCTTCATAAAGTTTGCAGGAGAATAAGATTATGATATTTTATTTTAAAGGTGCACATATCCAAGAAAAATATAGAATAATTCTATGTTTTGAAACTCTTCAGAGACATGCTTCCTGCCTCGTTATTATAATTTTGATCATAGTAATATTTGTGGTGGTTTCACTTTCTGTTACTTTGACAGGTAAGTTACTTGCTTTGCAAACTCTATAATGTCCTTCATACATCAATATGGTGATAAATATTCCTTTGAGTCTTGTTTTATGCTAGGCACTGTGCAAAGTGCCTAGGGTATATTGGTGAATGAAACATAAAAATTCCTTGTATCAATTTATATATATTTTATTTTATTTTTTTTATTAGTTTATTTTTAATTAGAGAGTCGTCATGAGGGTACAGTTACAGATCCATACATCTTTGTGCTCATGTTTCCCCCATTAGAAGAAAGATGTAACTGTCATAATAAATTAAGGTAGGTGGTAGGGAAACAAGCTGCAATGCACATAGAATGACACATACTGTTCAGTGAGAATCTCTCCCTTTCTGTAAACTTTTGAAGGAGATGAAGGGAGCATGCTGATGCTTGGGGGAAATTCTTCAGGCATAGAAAATAATAGAAAAAAATTCCCAAAGAAGGAATATCCCTAGTGCTCTGAATAAGAGCAAAAAGATTGTTGGGGCTACCAGAAGGTGAGACCTTGGAAGAATCAAGGGATGGATCCAGGAGGCAACAGCTGTGGTAGTCACTTAAAGACTTTGGGTTAAACTTTCAACAGAGCAGGAAAGAGCAGGAAAATGAGCGTTACAAAGAAGAGTGTCATAGCTCCGAAATTTGCATTGAAGAATGATCATTTTTGCTCTTAAGAAGTGATTGTTAGAAGATAGGGGTAGAATCTTTGGATCTGCTTCTGTTACAGTCTGGAGTTGATCACCCCTCAAGGATAAGGACAGAGCTGATAATGCAAATCACACAGTGAGATTTATTGCTCCAGCTAGCTGGAGTCCAGGTATCAACCTGAAACAGCGGGTTTCAACAAGGACCTCGAGCACTAAATTCATCAAGTTCTTATACTTTCATTTTGACAAGTTAGCATTACTCAACAATTTTCATTCTAGCAGGTGTGCATTACACAACTACTTTCATTTCAGCACATGTGCATTACTCATCTACTTTCACCTGTGCATTACTCAATTACTTTCACTATAAAGTACATATCTATTTTTTTTTTCTCCTTTGGCCTGCATTATCCAGCCCACCTCCTGGCAGTTACATTCTGGAGGCCTAACCTTATTCCGGGGACCTAATCTTTGATGATCATCAGGGTTTTTTCTTCTTTAAGAGTTTTTCAACCCTCCACTCCTGTTAAGTTTGTAACAGGAGTTAACTGACTACAGATAGTATTACCTCCTGGACATCTACTCTCCCGACTTAAGCCTCAGATGTGCTTCCTTCCTAGATCCCCAAAAGCAGGGTCCCAATGAGGGACTGGATGGACCCACGGCAAGCTGTGAGCTACCCTGGCATCTAAATGGGCCAAGCCAAAGTGCCATAATACTTAACTGTAAGTTAAGAGCATTGGCATGGACAAATTCTATCATGATCCAAAAAGTAATAACTAGATTTGGACCCTGCTAGGATTAGGAATAATTAATCTGGCTGAGCACTCTAGTCTAAGTCTCTGGCGAGTCTATGTCCCCAGGAGAGTCGCCCTACAAGCTTAAAGGTGACTGTTACTGTGTCCATACAGAATGACAAATACTAGGAAGCAGAAGTAAGATATTAATTAAGTTATTGGTCTAAGGACAGGAGAAACACCTTAAGCACTGTTTCGCCAACCTGGACTGCATGTTGTCAGGAAGGCTTGAAAAACATGTTGATTGTGCTTAGGTGGGGAGGCATGGGTGGGGAGGGTTGGTTTGGGAGGCATGTTTAGGCAAGAGGGGGTTAAAGTGGTGGTGTCAGGGAGAGTGTGAGACAGATTTATTGAGGAGAGAGAGTTAGAGAGAGAGAGAGAGAGAGAGAGAGAGAGAGACAACAGGGCTGGGAGAGACTTAAGAGACAGCATTGTGGGGAGAGTAGAGAGGGACACAGTTAGCGGGTGAGAGTTGGAGAGAGTTGCTGCCCAGAGTTGGAGGCGAGTTGGGGAGACAGTTGTGGAGAGAATTTGGGAGAGACGAGAGATGGAATAAACGACAACTGATCACCAACCAGCTTGGGCCTTTTTTCTCCTTCGTCGGCCCAAAGCAACAGCCGTCCTGGGTAGGGAAGCGGTTTGAGAGCACCCAATGTGGGCAGCGAGAGTCCGGAGAGCCCACGTGCATCCATTAATGTGTGATCACATGTAGCAACACCAGAGCTAAAAGGTGCTTATACAGCCCGTAAAAGGAGTTCACACATGATACTGTTTTTTTTTAATTTATCTACTGTTTATTTTAGATAACACAAGCACAAAATGTCCTTAATTTTATATTTCTACTTGAATTTTACCACAGTGTAATATGTAAAATCCCCAATCCCATGTCAGTGGTTTTCCAGTGTGTATTACTCAGCACTATTTTAAAGTATCAAGTGGTTCTCCCTAATAATTTAAGGGGGTATGTTTTGTTTGGGGGGGATGGCACAACTGGTTGTTGGTAGGGCTTACTCCTAGTCCTTTGCACAGTGGTACTTCTTGGTTGGGCTTGTGGACCTTATGAGATTCCAGTGATCAAATCCTGGGTCAGAACCTTCCCACTATACTATTGCGCCAGGGCCCTTGATTTTTTTTTTTTAAAGGAAACACAGGTGCTTTCTGCTTTCTAATCTAAACTCCCTAGGGATAAAGATTGATAAAAATGTAATAGATGCTTTTTCTTTAAATGGGAGGAAATTATAGTCATCATTGGTATTCAGTATTTTGATACTATTTTTTCTTTCACTGGCCTTTAAAGGACAACGTTGTCTTAGCATCTAAAGGAGACCAGAAAGTACAGACAAAATGTGAAATCAGAATATCTGATTCTTCCTATACTTTGCTCTAAAATATTGGTTATTTCAGAACATTTAAGAAGAGCCAACAATGTTTTACTCATTTTTAAAGAAGTACATACAAAACAAAAATGTAAAAATGTAGAAAGCTCTACATTGAATTTTTGTTACCATAATAATATTTTTGTCGCTATATTTTATCCACAGAAAGTTTTTATAGCTCCTGAGTATGTACCATAGTAAAATTCAGGATATAAAAGACATCAAGAGGAAGGGGAGCTTATAAGAAAGTCTTGGGATATACTGGGAATATCTTGTACTTACTCTTTGCAGAAATGAGCATCATCTTTTCCTGTATAAGAAGTACCATGGACTTGATGCTTTATAAATTTATTTTCCTGAAGCCATTAATGCCCATGCACCCCATGTAAAATGAGATTCACAGGTACGCCTTACCAGGGGATTGTTGATTATTTACTTAGGATAAGACGTTCTGATGAGTCAGGACATTAACAATCCCCAGTCTATAGCTTTAGCAGTGACCTTAGGATGGTAAGTGGGAAAATAGACTAAAAGAATAAGAAAATATATTTACTATATTTTGTTGTGATTATCCAAATTTTAGTAAGAAAAGAAAGAACAATCCCAGAAGTGCGTGTGAATTCCACTTGCCTACCACCGTGGATTGGATTTGGAAACAAGTGCTTTTATTTCTCTGAAGACACAGGGAACTGGACATTCAGCCGCACTTTCTGTGACTCACTGGAAGCTTCTCTTGTCCAGATTGACAGCTCAGAGGAACTGGTAAGAATTGCTCTGGGGCACCAGGGAGACAGTACAAGTGTGAGAGCACTTGACTGTCACGTTTAGGGCCCTGAGTTCACCACCAGCACCACATGCCCAACAGCCCAGGGCCACGTGTCACCCTGCTTGCCCTAGTGCTGCCTGTGTACACCGGGCTGAGCTTTGCAGGAAGTGGCCCCGTCCAAATTCCCCCAATGCCCCACGGTCTGGTCCATATTTTTAAAAGAAGAACTATTTGGGGAGCATATTTTCTGTTGAATAAGGAGCTCCCCCAAAGAGGGTTGGGCGCTGCACCGGGCTAACGCTGAAAAATAAGGATTTCCTCAAGTCAGTCTGCAAGCACAGGGCACAGACAAGCTTCTGAAATGTGTTGAATTCTCTGCCTAGGACTCAGTGAGACACGTGAGATACTTCTCCCATATGTAGTCCTCATAGCTGACCTAGAAGCTTAGATGAACTGTCCCCTATGTGAAGAGAATTATTGTATTCATGTAATTTTTCATTGAAATTGTGGGAGTGACAATGTTCACAATATACTAAAACAGTCAGCACAAAGTGAGACTTTGCCAGTCACACGGGGAGATGTGATTCATTTAAACAAAGAGCTTAGGAGCAGCGACATAGAATAATGTCTCAAGCTGAGAAATGGAGTAAAGAATAACTGTTTCATTTATACTGTGCTGCCACCCCTAATAGAAGACTGTAAGAAAGATAGACTCAGAAGTGATAAGCAAGAAAGAGGCATGATTTCACTTTTTATGTTTATAATAGAATTTTGTGAGAAGATACAAAGGCCCCTATGACCATTGGATAGGCCTTAGCAGAGAATCGCCAAGTCACTCTTGGAAATGGACAAATAACACTGGAGGGAACATTGTGTATGTATTGGCTCTTATTTTCCTTTTGCTATGATGACTTAGGGTGTTTATAAGACAATAACTTTAATACAGAAAACCTATAGTACTGTACAAGAAATAGAAATTGTTTCTGTGTCTTTCCATTTACTAGCCTGTTCCTTGAAAACTCGATTCATTGTGATTTTAATTGAAGTATTTAATATGATGATGACATATGTATATGTTCTTGTACTTTAATACCAATATTCAGATGTTTTTCTGATGGAATAATGATTTAGAAGGCAGAAAGAACTGCTGGTATGCAGTGGGTAAGGGCTGGGAGGAGTGTTCTAAAATCCTAGAAAGTCACTGATGATTTGATCCCCACATGACCTTCAAAAATCCATTTTCCAGCTGCTGCCTTCATACACAAAAGTAAGAAATAATGGTTCAAAGAGAACCTGTGGAAATCTCTCTGAGAGATTTACCAGCAGAAACTGTAGCTCCCTGTGTTGTGGACAGTTCAGTGAGGTCATTGGAAATGTATCAAATATAAGGTCCCAATCACTTTCATCAAAATAAAGCTCTTTCGCACACTGCTAATAAGTATTTTTATTTTATGCATTTATGAAGCTGTTCGTGAGAGGACTGAGGATGATTTTCACTGATACAATTTATGACAAAATATATGAAGTGACTAGATCAACAATATAACTAGATTTGGATTGGGTGAATCATACAGTCAGTGGTGTTCAAGCACGTGCCTTGAAAATGTAAGAGAACTAAATATTAAAATGCTGTTTATTACTAATAAGTCACATAGTGACTTTTTTTTACTTCTATTGAAAAAATGTGGAATATTACAGATCACATTGAAGGGATGAATGCAAAATGTTCATCGTATAACTAATTCTTTTGTTTTGTTTTGTTTTATTTTAGGTTTCGGGTCAGAGGAACTGGGGAATGTGCCTACTTGGATTACAAAGGCGTGAGCAGTGACAAGATTTACTCAGACAAAAAATGGATTTGTAGCAAACCAAATGTCTCCACTTGTGAAATTTCTTCAAACTCATGAGCAGAAAAGCTGTATTGTTCTTGTTATCTACAGTTATTGAATGCTTTTCTGAAAATGTTGACTTAAAAATCAGTTGATAGCAAAGATGAAAATCGAGTCAGAGCAAATTGAAGGGAGCTTTCCCCCACCAAACTGAAACAAAGATTTGGGATAACATGGTTCCAAGTTAAATAGACCTTTATGTAGGAGTTAATGCTTGTAACTTGAACCCAGAGAAAAAAAAGTCAGTATTCACTAACTCCAGTTCTGTAATATACATAAAACTTTCTCTGGATAGACTGTTATTTTCATTACAAACACTGGACATAAAAATGACTGTTTGCTAAAACCAGACAAAATCTATTTAATAACCCATTAGAAAAATCCAAATGACTTTGTAATTTAAAATATGCTGATGCACTGAGAGTTCTTTTGCTGTCGGTTACACATGTAACACATGTAAGTAGATGTTCTTAAAGTAGTATTCTGAAGCATTATCCTTATTCTCTGCTAAAATTACTTTGTTAGTAATTTTTCCACTTTAGCATTTTCACTTTGAGTAACTATATAACTACACTATACCTATGTAACTATAACTATAACACTTTGAGTAACTATACTAACTACACTAAAACTATATAACTGTTGGGGTCTCAGCCTGAGACCCTGACCAAATCCCCTGGCCCTAGAAATAGGAGTGGGCTCTATTCACAGGGGCCTAAGGCCCTGTGCCAGCACTCCACCCAGAAAGGGACTCTGGTTGAGAAGATAATGGGATGACAATCCTGACAGCCATCACTTGTCTGAGCTAACACACCTGGCCTTGAGACCAGGAAATGAAATCATTAGCTAATATCTGTAATGAGCTCGATGAGGTGATAACCAGTTGTGTTCGATATGCATGTAGGCTGCCTTGAAGTCCATATATAAATATTCTGTGTGAGAGCTAATAAAATGAGATCTTCTACTGGTGATGGAACTGATATTGGAACACTGTATGTCTGAAAGTTATCTTTGAATAACTTTGTAGATCATGGTGCCTTAATAAAAACATTTTTAAAAAGTAAAAAAAAAAAAAAAAAAAAAATGAGATCTTCTTTTTTTTTTTTTTTTTTTTTTGCTTTTTGGGTCACACCCAGCGATGCACAGGGGTTACTCCTGGCTCTTGCACTCAGGAATTACCCCTGGTGGTGCTCAGGGGACCATATGGGATGCTGGGAATCGAACCCGAGTCGGCTGTGTGCAAGGCAAACGCCCTACCCGCTGTGCTATCACTCCAGCCCCTGAGATCTTCTTGACCTCCAGCTCTCCCCTCTCTGTGTGGTTCTTTCTCGGTGGCGGTGGGGAGTCCGCGGTGCGCAGAGGGCCAGGGCAGAGGCTTCTCCCTCCTCCACTCCCTCTCCCATAGGGAGTAAGTCCGGTGGCTTGGGGGATCACACTCCAGTTTGCCAGGGTCAACTGGCCAGGACCCTGACACCTGGCACCCTGAACAGGGACAGCGTGAACTTGGACAGCACGGATATTGTTGGAGCAAAGTATAAGCCCCTGTCCACCCCGAATCCTTGCAGTAAAATAGACAACCGCATTGGAGATACCAGACTGGTAATTCAGGAAGAGGGAAAGAACTGGAGCTCAAGGTCTGCCCCCTGATATTAAGGCAAGCTATCAGAAGAGTCCTCCTGGGACAGGACTGTTTCAGTCAATTCTCACTTTGTTTTTGCTTCTCTCCCCGCCTATGGGGTGCCTAGCATCTGTTTTGTATATCAGTGTTTCACCGCAGGACTCCGGCATCTTTTTCATCTTTTTCTTGGCATCTTGTCTCATTCTTTCTGTGTGTTTTTTTGGAACATTGCTTCCTTTAGGCCAGCAGCAACCGCCTTTCTCCCCAAGAGCACGGGTTGGGCAATTAAATGCTGTTAGGGCGCCAGCTGCTTGAAGACTCCCATGACAGGATAAGAAGGTCACAGCCCTGAGTCCCAGATAAACTGAGTCCCCTGCAGAAAAAAAGAAAAACTGTGCAACTGGCAGGAACTCGTTGACAAGCATTCCAGCCATCATCATTTATTGCGGGCACTGCTGAGCCTCTCCTCTGTATTCTTTCCTTTGTCTCAGTGGTCTCCAAGTGGGATCATCATCTACCTGACCTTTTTGACCCTTCTAGATTCCCCAATATCATGGGCAACTCCATTCAGAAGGTGCATCACGTGGCTCTGAAAGCTTTATGCTATCTGCTACAGAGCCAGGGGCTAGAATTCTCTGAGGTTAGGGCATCTAAGATTTGGGGCACTATCCTTGAAGTGGCCCTGTGGGTTCCTACTGGGGATTTTTTTCTCGTGGGACACCTGGGATCAGGTAGAAAAGTTTCTTATGGGACAGACAGAAGAAACAGGAGCAACCCCCCCATCCTCCCTCCAGGTTTGCATGCAACAATAGCAGCCCTAAAAGCATGTTTCTGGGAGGAAAGAGTGTGTCTCTCCTAGTACTAAGCAAGCAGCCGTTTCAGGGTTGCCCTTCACCAGTCAAGATAGAGAGGATGAAATAGCTGAAAAGATTTTTGGGGGAGACAGGTCTGAATAAGCTTGCCCCACTGACCCTCCAGAAGGAACCTCTGCTCCCTTTTTTGACCCAAGACTGGAGAAGGACTACTGGAAACCCCTCCAGTTAATCTCAACCCAGGAGGAACCTGACCTGCAACTTGGCATCCTAGGGACTTGAAAGAGTTAAAAAAAGGCAGTGGCTGATGATGGGCCCAACTTCCTGTGGGCTGGCACCATCCTTCAGGAGCTAGCCCATCAGGCCTGCACTGTTGCCGACTGGAAAGTTCTGTGTCGAGCAGTGTTCCCCAGCACCCAGTGTATAAGATGGGGTGCTTTCTTTAAGGAAGAATGCCACACGCAGGCAGACCACAATGCTGCTGCCCAACCCCCTGTCCCCATAACATATGGGTAGCTGTCAGGGACTACAGATCAGTGGAGTACAGGCCTCCAGCAGGTTCCCTTCCTAGACCCTTATCAAGATCAGGTTCATGCCTTGGTGTTACCAACCTGGAGGTGGCTTGATGAAGGCCCCACTGAGGGTCCCCCATGTGGAATGCAACAAACTACAAAGCATAGGACCTCTTGTGTGGGCATGAAAACTGGCCCCATAGATAACTGGATATGTGCTACCCAAGATTTAGGGTCTCCTATGCAGCCTTACAGAATGAGAATAAGTTACAGAGGGGGCAACCCCCAGGACCATCAATAAAAGGGGGAAAAGAGACGAATGTTCATTGAAGCATCCTCAATGTCAGCGGGGTACCACCAAAGATAACCGGGCTCTCCCAGAGGGAGAACTAGACCATAAGATGTCGAGCGGCCTCAAAGTGGCCAAGCGCTTCCGGGAGCTTGGTTTAATAGTCTCTGTATCTTAGTCCTTGATGGGATTACACAGTGCAGGGGGCAGTCCCTGGGTGTGACCGCCTAGCTAGTGGAAAATGGGGAATCTGGGTGCAAGTGCATCAGCAGCCTGATGGTGCCTTCAGGTTTCCTGTTACCCCCAAATTGCTGCTGTGCTTTTGGCTGGACCCCAACAAGTTGGGGCCAAGTTTACCAAGAAATTAAAAGACCAAAATTAGGTATGTGGGAGCCACACCCTAAACTACCTCTGGTTCAGATATACAAGCTCATTTATTGGCCTCGTTTCAGAGACCCACAAACCTCAAAAGAGATCTAAAGCTGCAGTTAGGGCTAGCAGCATGGCGCAATGCAGGTAAGTGAGTGTTCCCTACAGGGCATATGCCAATAGTTTCTTTCTCTGGATAAGATGGAAACAAGGGCCATGATCCAGAGACACAAAAAGGAATCTCTGAACTGAGCAGCTTGCTGCAGAGATGCTTCCAGACTTTACTCCAACTTCCAGAACCCAATGAGAAATGCAAGTACGGAGTTTCAGTGACAGCAAACTTCAGGCCTCAAGGGATAAGGGATGGCTGGTCCCTTTCATTCCCTATCCCCATGGAACCTTGGAGGTCATGGCCACAAACTGCCTCCGACTGCTACTTAAGTTCCTTAATGGCAATGATACAGACACACACAAAAGAATCTCTGAAACAAGCAGCTTGCTGCAGAGATTTCTCTAGACCCTAACTGTCTAAATTTTAAAATTCCAGGAGCATGTGTCTGATCTTGTGGCCATGTGGCATCTTATGCTATTCTAACAAGCAATACCAAGGAGAGTGTGGGGCAGATTACCTGCCATAGAGGCAGGGGCAGTAGTGGGGTGGGAGGGGCTAATGGGGACATTGGTGGTAGAATACGTGCATTGGTGGAGGATTGGGTGTCTGATCATTGTACGACTGAAACTCACACAGGAAATCTTAGTAATTCTATCTTACAGTGATTCAATAAAAAAAAATAAAAATTTAAAAAATCTTGAAAAAAGAGCTCTGGTGCAGAAAATATGAGCTCTGGGCCCAATTTTATATAAATACACATTAGTCCCAAATTGAATTGATGGTGTGTAGACTGGGGCCCTGCTGCCTAATGCTCTGAAAAGAACATCTGTGAGTGGCCTCAGGAGAGAGAAGGAGATTAAGTTGGCTGGAGAAGAGTGACCTAGAGCTGAGAGTGACTTGGATGTTGGATCACTCTCTCACTAGCCCCAGAATCTGCAGTTCTCATGATGACCCACCCAGTCTGATATGGCAGCTGGCTGCTGCCTGGGTATTGGCTGCACTGCTCATGGCTCAAGGTGTCAAAGGGACAGAGCAGGCTGAGCTGAGACAAGGCCCAGGACAACCACCTTTTGTCTGTCTCCCATGGAAATAAAAGCTTACCCAGTCAGTTCTAAAGAAAGGGTCATTGGAGACTGCAGATGAGGAGTCAAAGAGAACAAAGGGCATCTATTAAAAGATATCTCAGGACCCAGGCTTGAGGGCTGGGTGCAAGCTGGTAAAAATGGTGGGGCCTGTTTACTAGCTATACATTCATAGGTGGGACCATTTGTAGGTGGGGCCACTCCAAGGATACAGGTACCTCTTAATCATCTGGGACAGGGAAGGAACAGCAGAGAGGCAGCCCTTCAGGGTTGCTAGAGGAAAATGGAAAACATTTTCTTAACTGTGGTGTTCCACTCTCCAGGAGAAAGTGCGGATTGCAGTTAAGAGAGGCCAGCTAGACCTTTCATCTGCCTTAAGAACTGCCAAGTGGAGCTTACGACCTTCAAAATGGTAGGTGGACGCCTGTTTTTTTTCTGATAGGGCTTTAGGACTAGGAGTGTGAGAACAAAGAAACAGATAAGAAAAGACCCTGAGTCTGGCAACACCTCCTGCTCTTGTGCTGTGTGTATTATGCTGCAGGAGTGGGGACAGCGGGTCTCTGTGCTGGTCCATGGTTCCCAGGTTCTTCAATATTTTCAAGAATGAAATAAAATGCTCAGACTCAAAGTTAGAAAGTAGAAAAGTTTATTGGAAAGTAGAAGAGAGAATAAACGTAACTCCCCATGGGGGTAGGATCTTAGTACAGGACTAAGTTAACTGTGGCTCTTTTGTGGGGGGTTGTCTGTGTTACAGAGAATGCAGGGAAGTTAAAGATAAGGGTTTGTTGTGAAGGCTCTTCTGATAGAAACTGGGCTCTCTGCATACCTTATCAATGGACAAGAATGCTAGAGAGAATGCAAGGATCCAGAAGTTCCTTACCCGGCCTTTGCCTTGGGTTTTGTCCATGATCTTAGCCTCCAGGTGAGCCTAAGCTCTGGGGAATTATTTTATGTTTTACAATTCTTAACTCCCTGTTTATCAGAAAAAGGCCAGGAATTTGCAGGAAGTCAAAAATGGGACTGCTCACAGCAACTGACAATGGTGGGGGTGACTGTCTCTGGGTAGTCTTCATTCTTTAAGGTTGTGTCACAGTCTCTCCTGAAGTCCATAATGTCTCTGTCACCTTCAGCTCCAGCTACCTAGTGACATGGAAAATTGGAGAAGGCCCGTACTGGGCATTTTCCAGAGGCTGATCTCAGGAGTGTCTGCTTTGTCTCTGGGCTGGAACTCTTCATCTCCTAGAATTCCCTTGGCTTCTCCCTTTTCAGCTGTGTACAAAACTGGGGGACAGTGTGTTCCCCACCTGCTCACAAAGGATCACTGCCCCCTGCAGGATGCCCAAGATCTTGAAAAGGATTTTTTAACACGTTTCTTAATGTGTGCGTGTGCATGTGTGTGTGTGTGTGTGTGTGTGTGTGTCTGTGTGTGTGTATGTGTGTGTGTCTTTGGTTGATTCAGACTGGAAAGTAATTATTGTCTTTCTTCTCCATTCTGACAGGGGAGAGTAAACTGTGAAGTTGGTCTCTTTAAGGGTAAAAGCACTTTACATTTTAAAACTAAAAAATGTTCATCAATTTTTGATTCCAACCTTCCTGCTTAATTTGGTACTATCATCCTTTTTTTTTTTTTCTGCGTCTGATATATTCAGGAAAGGCTCAGAATGTATTAATAATCTAATGTTATTCTAATTTCCAGGGAGTGTATAAACAGAATTCCAGTTTAAATGAAAAGAGACTGTTTTAGGGCCAGAGTGATAGTACAGTTGGTTGGAAATTTACCTTGCAAGTGGCTGACCTAGGTTGATTCTCAGCACCCCATATTGTCCCCTGAGCACCAACAGGACTAATCCCTGAGTGAAAAGCCAGGAGAATTCCTGAGTATTGCCATTGTGACCCAAAAGCCAAAAAAGAGAGAGAAAGGGGAAGGGAGAGAGTGGGAGAGGGGGAGGGAGAGTAGGAAGTTTCATTTTCCTATAAATGCCCTGGCAGTAGGAAAGGGAAACCTAACTTGCCCTGAACTGAGCCATGAACAGGCTGCTGCACCCACGGAATGCAGTGGGTGTTTCTAAACAGGAAATTTCTCTCCCTGAAGAGAACTTGCTGCAGCCCTCAGGGCGTTACCCTTTTCTTCCCAGACTTAGTCAGTTTTCATCAGGATCATTGAAATTTTCGTCTTCAGATCTCCTTTTAGCAAGTTGTTCTTTTTCTTTAAAACAGATGCCTGTACCGTTAGACAACAGATGGCTGTTGTCTAACAGCCTAGTTAGATAAAGAACCTGACCTTCAACCCCTCATTCAAGTTCCTGCCTGCAGAATACAGCTTCCATCAACAAAGAGGAGACAGTGGAGGTGGAGGATTCACCGAAAGAAACACAGGAATGTTGTTACATGCTGGAACATCTTAGATGCTTGCCATTCGGTGGAAAGGAACAATTTGGTAATGTAAAGTTGTCAAGTTGTTGCAAAGAGCAAAAGCTTGGCGTGGGGGAGGGGCCGACAGAGAGCTAGGGAGAAGGAGAGGGAGAGACTGGGCAGAGGGGACAGAGAAGGGAGAGAGGGAGGGATGGAGAAAGGAGGAGAGAGAGAGGGTGAGAGAGAGGGAGGGAGAGTGGGAGGGGGAGAAGGAGAGGGAGAGGGAGAAGGAGAGAGAGAGAGAGAGAGAGACAGAGAGAGAGAGAGACAGAGAGAGAGAGACAGAGAGAGAGAGAGAGAGAGAGAGAGAGAGAGAGAGAGACAGAGAGAGAGAGAAGCTGCCTCACTGAAACTGCCTTCCAGAAGTGTTAGCTTCACAGAAGGGTTTGAGAGCACGGGAAAGAGTCAGGACAGTGTATTTGTGCATCAATATTTGCAGTACTGCCTATGTGACCTAAATATTTCTGGGGCAGGGGGAATAAAGAGTAAATTCCATTGCACTCTGACAAGGGAGGCAACTCTTTGCCTTTATGTTGTAAATCCTCCTTCCCCAGACACCTGGCAACTTGCATAATGGGAAGTCACTTTATAGAGTTAACCAGGTCTTTGGTATCCTAGAAGGACAGCAAACTTGAATACAGTATGTTTCATACTATGTGAACTAATAAATTTGCCTGTCAGAACTGGTTCTTTGGGGGGCGGTGTCTAAATCTGTTCTAATTTACTAATAGATAGTAGAAGGCAGAGGGTTGGTATTTTGAAGTTAAGAATGATAGGCTGAAACTAACCATTACCAAATAATTGAGCATTTAAAAAAATTTAACCTTTTTAATAGTATCACGGAACAAATTGAAAATCTCACAGATGCATGGCACACACTCTACTATTGAGCTATATTCCCCTTACCTATTTAGGGTTAGAGCAAATTTGACCTGAAAGAAGAAGAACATAATGATGTGTGCTTGTTTTTCACTCTGAAAGAATGGGTATCTTTTACTGAAATTCCAGCTGTTGAAAAACACATTTCTTTCTTTTTCTTTCTCCCCTTTCCCTGAATTTATTTTTTCTTTGAGATGATACGCCATTGTATTCCTGTAAGATAGAGTTTGTATTTAATAACAACTTAAAAGAATGCTAATATTTATGAACTAAGATAAGGTTTCACTAACTAAACCTGTTTGACCAATCAGGATGTCATACTTGTTACACTAAACTGACCAGTAAGAATGCTTCACATGAAAAAATGAATTTTGAGCTGTTTTTGGATTACGAAACTAGCATTTATATTAGAAAAACATCTGGTTCATTTTTTGTATTTTTTTGTGAGACTGGAGTGATAGCACAGTGGTAGGGTGTTCGCCTTTCACGCGGCCGACCCTTGTTCGATTCCTCTGCCCATCTCGGAGAGCCCGGCAAGCTACCAAGAGTATCGTGCCCGTACGGCAGAGCCTGGCAAGCTACCTGTGGCGTATTGAATATGCCAAAAACAATAACGAGAAGTCTCTCAATGAGAGACCTTACTGGTGCCCGCTCGAGCAAATCGATGAGCAATGGGATGACAGTGACAGTGACAGTGAGATAGTAACTGATGCCATAGAAATTCAATGGTTATGGCATCAGAGTGCAATATAGGTGACTTATGACTCTGAAGGAGATTGGGAGAGGACGGACAGTCCAGGTGGGAGAAGAGAAATAAGAGAGGAATGGAGCATGATGCTGGGGAGGATAGTAGATTCAGGGAAATAAAGGAGAAAAGAAAGAGAGGTTTGGAGAAACTAGTCACTGTCATCCTGTTGCTCATCGATTTGCTCTAGCGGGCACCGTAAGTTTGGGGTAGAGAGCACATTGCAACTGGCCTGGTAACTTTCCCTTATTAAACACAAAATTCCTTCAATTCTTGGGAGACTTTTCTTGGAGGCTAAGGGTCAAGTTCTCCAAGGTGGAATAAGGGTGTTAAAGTCAAGTTCTCTTCTCGGTTCAGTACAGGTTTTGTGTGCTCCTATTTTCTTAACTTATTGCTCTGGCCTCTGTCAAAATAATGCTCCATAATTTTCTTTCAAACTGCTTTTCTTTGGGGCCAGAGATAGAGATTGAGCACCTGAGCACCTGCTCTGTGTACAGGAGACCAGGGTTGATCTCTACCACCATATGACCCCCTGAGAACTGTGGGATATGGCTGCAAAACAGAGCCGAACAAAAATAATGATGATAACTTGTCCATCTTTTAACTAGGTTGGTGCCAGAGCCCGTCCTCCCTGGGCCATTGCAGAACAGTGTGTCCGAGCTCTCCTCAGAGTCCCAGGGTTCAGCTGCACACACGCCTGCAGAAGCCCAGGTACCTCCTGCACTTCTACATTTGGGTTTGCAGATGCTTTGTGTGAGGGTCTGACAAAAAACCTGTTCTGGGTGGGTAAAAGAACACTGGGTGCTGAAAATATCAGTCCTGGAGCCAATTTCACATAACACTAGTCCCAAGTGAATTGTTGGTGTGTAGACTGGGGCCCTGCTGCCGAATGCTCTGAAAAGAACATCTGTGAGTGGCCTCAGGAGAGAAGGAGATTAAGTTGGCTGGAGAAGAGTGACCTAGAGCTGAGAGTGACTTGGAGGTTGGATCACTCTCTCACTAGCCCCAGAATCTGCAGTGCTCGTGATGACCCACCCAGTCTGATATGGCAGCTCGCTGCCGCCTGGGTACTGGCTGCCCTGCTCATGGCCCAGGGAGTCAATAGGGCCAGGCAGGCTGAGGTGTGATAGGCACAGGAGAGCCTGCCTTTCGCCTGTCTCCCATGGAAACAAAAGCTTACCCAGGTTCAATCTGAAAGAATGTGTCATTGGAGACTGCAGATGAGGAGTGTAGGAGAAGAAAGGGCATCTTTTAAAAAATATCTCAGGTGCAGTCTTAAGGGCCGTGTGCAAGCTACTAAACAGGGTGGGGCCATTTGTAGGTGCGGCCACTTCAAGATAGGTCTCTTATGCTGTCAGGATAGGAGCACCTATTAAGCCTCTGAGACCAGGAGGAACAGCAGAGACGCAGCCCTTCGGGACTGCTAGAGAAGAAGCCTGCTCCTTTAACTGTGATGTTCAGTCTCCGGGAGAAATTGGAGATCACTGTGAAGAGAAGCCAGCTAGACCTTTCATCTGCCTTGAAAACTGCCAAGAGGCCACACACAACAGGGAAGAGTCCTGGCGGGCACCACAGTGCCGGAGATTTCCCTGGGCCCCATACTGAGCTGATTACACCGAGATGCCCCAGATGGAGAAGGCACAGTTTCCTGCCTTCGCCAGATGGAATCCCAGGGACCATGAGCTTCTACAAGCAAGACTCCGGTATGTGGGTATCACTGTATTACTGTCACTGTCACGATCATCCCATCGCTCATCAATTCATCAATTTGCTGGAGTGAGCACCAGTAAGGTCTCCATCAAGAGACTTGTTGTTACTGTGTTTGGCATATCAAATATGCCAGGGGTAGCTTGCCAGGCTCTGCTGTGTGGGCGGGATACTCTAAGTAGGTTGCCAGGCTCTCTGAGAGGGACAGAAGAATCAGTCCCAGGTCTGCAGCGTGCAAGGCAAACGCCCTACCCACTGTACTATCGCTCCAGCCCCCAGTACGTGGGTATCAGGACTAATTCTAGTCATGGCGGCTCTGGAACCAGCAGTTTCATCCTGACTCCCAGTCCGCCCTGATGCCGAAAGTCCCACTCTCAACCGGCCCCCGGCACCATCTTGCCACACACAGCAGCGGGTGCCTAGTGACATGGAAAATTGGAGAAGGCCTGTACTGGGCATTTTCCAGAGGCTGATCTCAGGAGTGTCTGCTTTGTCTCTGGGCTGGAACTCTTCCACTCCTAGAATTCCCTTGGCTCCTCCCTTTTCAGCTGTGTACAAAACTGGGGGACAGTGAATAGGGCCGTTGTGTGTTCCCCACCTGCTCACAAAGGATCACTGCCCCCTGCAGGATGCCCAAGATATTGAAAAGGATTTTTTAACACATTTTGTAATGGGTGTGCGTGTGTGTGTGTGTGTGTGTGTGTGTGCTTGTGTGTATGTGTATCTTCAGTTGATTCAGACTGGAAAGTAATTATTGTCTCTCTTCTCCATTCTGACAGGGGAGAGTAAAGTGTGAACTTGGTCTCTTTAAGGTAAAAGCACTTTACATTTTAAAACTAAAAAATGTTCATCAATTTTTGTTTCCAATCTGCCTGCTTAATTTGGTACTATCATCCCTTTTTTTTCTGAGTCTGATATATTCAGGAAAGGCTCAGAACGTATTAATGATCTAACGTTATTCTAATTTCCAGGGAGTGTATAAACAGAATTCCAGTTTAAATGAAAAGAGACTGTTTTAGGGCCAGAGTGATAGTACAGTTGGTTGGAAATTTACCTTGCAAGTGGCTGACCTAGGTTGATTCTCAGCACCCCATATTGTCCCCTGAGCACCAACAGGACTAATCCCTGAGTGAAAAGCCAGGAGAATTCCTGAGTATTGCCATTGTGACCCAAAAGCCAAAAAAGAGAGAGAAAGGGGAAGGGAGAGAGAGGGAGAGGGGGAGGGAGAGTAGGCAGTTTCATTTTCCTAAATGCCCTGGCAGTAGGAAACCTAACTTGCCCTGAACTGAGCCAATGAACAGGCTGCTGCACCCACGGAATGCAGTGGGTGTTTCTAAACAGGAAATTTCTCTCCCTGAAGAGAACTTGCTGCAGCCCTCAGGGCGTTACCCTATTCTTCCCAGACTTAGTCAGTTTTTATCATGATCATTGGAATTTTCATCTCCAGATCTCCTTTTAGCAAGTTGCTCTTTTTCTTTAAAACAGATGCCTGTACCGTTAGACAACAGATGAGATGCCTGTACCGTTAGACACAGATGGCTGTTGGCTAACAGCCTAGTTAGATAAAGAACCTGACCTTCAACCCCTCATTCAAGTTCCTGCCTGCAGAATACCGCTTTCATCAACACAAAGGAGACAATGGAGGTGGAGGACTCACAGAAAGAAAAGCAGGAAGGTTGTTACTTGCTGGAACATCTTAGATGCTTGCCATTCAGTCAAAAGGAACAATTTGGTAATGTAAAGTTGTCAAGTTGTTGCAAGGAGCAAAAGCTTGGCGTGGGGGAGGGGCCGACAGAGAGCATGAGGGAGAAGGAGAGGGAGAGACTGGGGAGAGGGGAGAGAGAAGGGAGAGCGGGAGGGATGGAGAAAGGAGGAGAGAGAGAGGGTGAGAGAGAGGGAGGGAGAGTGGGAGGGGGAGAGGTAGAGGGAGAGGGAGCGGGAGAGGGAGAGAGAGAGAGAGAGAGAGAGAGAGAGAGAGAGAGAGAGAGAGAGAGAGAGAGAGAGAGAGAGAGAGAGAGAGAGAAGCTGCCTCACTGAAACTGCCTTCCAGAAGTGTTAGCTTCACAGAAGCAGGGGGTTTGAGAGCACGGGAAAGAGGCAGGACAGTGTATTTGTGCATCAATATTTGCAGTACTGCCTATGTGACCTAAATATTTCTGGGGCAGGGGAAATAAACACTAAATTCCATTGCACTCTGACAAGGGAGGCAACTCTTTGCCTTTATGTTGTAAATCCTCCTTCCCCAGACACCTGGCAACTTGCATAATGGGAAGTCACTTTATAGAGTTAACCAGGTCTTTGGTATCCTAGAAGGACAGCAAACTTGAATACAGTATGTTTCATACTATGTGAACTAATAAATTTACCTGTCAGAACTGGTTCTTTGTGGGGGGGGGGGGTCTAAATCTGTTCTAATTTACTAATAGATAGTAGAAGGCAGAGGGTTGGTATTTTGAAGTTAAGAATGATAGGCTGTAACTAACCATTACCAAATAATTGAGCATTTAAAAAAATTTAACCTTTTTAATAGTATCAAGGAACAAATTGAAAATCTCACAGATGCATGGCACTCTACTATTGAGCTATAATTCAATAAAATAAATAAATAAATAAATAAATAAATATAAAGCCATGATAATATCTTATGGATCATGATCTTTTGTGAAGAGGATTGGTAAGAGGGAAATTTGCTGCATCCAATCTTGGAAGTAGATTTTTGTGATAAACTTGCTTGCCTTATATAAAGCTTTCAGAAAAATGAGATTATGATATTTTACTTTAAAGGAACACGTAATCAAGAAAAATATAGAACAACTCGATCTCACACTCTTCACAGACATGCTTACTGCCTCGTCAATATTTTGTTGTTCGTAATATCTATGTTTATGCTTTCTGTTGCTTTGACAGGTAAGTTACTTGTTTTGCAAACTCTATCATGTCCTCCATACATTAATATGGTCATAAATATTCCTTTGAGTCCTGTTTTATGCTAGGCACTGTGCAAAGTGCCTCGTGAAAGGTGAAAGCCTAACCGCTGTGCTTTCAGTTTTAAAACTATATATTTTCATACTACGGCCTATTTCCCCTGGCAGCTCAGTCCCACTGCTGTCTTCCAGAGGCCTAGGGACAGCCGGGCAGGGGCCGGCAGTGACGAGGAATCACGGGGCCCTATGGGATAGGGGCAGAGAGGCCCTTTCCCGGCCCACGAGAGCCCGAGTTGCCGCCCACGAAGGGCGGAGCCCTCCGGCTGTGATCCAGCTGCTTGTCAGCCCTGATCCCAAGACCCAGGGCTAAGAACCGAAGCTGGGAACCCAGCGGCTTTCTGCAGAAATGTGTCTGGACGACGCATTACGTTTCTGGCGCCGGACCACCCCAGGTGGGAATGGGTGTTGTGCCTTCTTGGCCTGCCCCCCCCTGGCGGCTCGGTGGCCGTCATCTTTGGGGGAGGGGCAGTGACGAGGAACAAGGGCCCCGTGGCCTTGGGCAGAAATCCCTCCAGGTTTAATTATTAAAGCTTCAGAATTTCAAAATCGCTCAAACACTGGTTTCTGTTTGTAAAGACCCTTTTCTTACCTGATTTAGGTAGTGGAAGTAGAGAGTTGGTATTTTGAAATTACGAATGATAGGCTAAACCTAGCCACTGCCAAATAATTTAGCATTTAATTTTTTTTTCACTTTTTTGGTCGTATACCGGGCACCAAATTGAGAACCTCACACATATGAGGCGCACAGTCTACTACTGAGCTATATTCCCCTTGCATGGCTAGGTTTAGAGCAAATTTGACTTCAAAGATGAAGAACATAATGATGTGTGTTTATTTTTCAGTTTAAAAAGATATCTTTTAGGGAAATTCTAGCTATTGAAAAACGCATTTCTTTCTTTTTTTTCTTTCTCCCTTCTCCCTGAAGTTTATTTTTTTGTTTGGGACGATGTGCCATTCTATTCCCATAAAATAGGGTTTATATTTAATAACAACTTAATAAAAATGCTAATATTTATCAACTAAAATAAGGTTTCACTAACTAAAGTTATTTGACCAATCAGGATATTGTACTTGTTAAGCTAAACTGACCAGTAAGAATGTTTCATATGAAAACTGCAAATTTTGAACTGTTTTTGGATTATAAAACTAGCATTTATATTAGAAAAACACCTGGTTCTTTTTTTGGTTCTTTTGAGAGGTAGTGACTGATGCCATATTCCCAACTAGAAATCCAGTGGTTATGGTGTCAGAGTGCAATATAGGTGGTTGAAGGAGATTGGGAGAGGACAGTCCAGGTGGGAGAAGAGAAATAAGACAGAAATGGAGCATGATGCTGAGGAGGACATTAGATTTTGGGAAATAAAGGAGAAAAGGGAAGGAGGTTTTGGAAGACTAGTAAGAGGGGCAAAAAGATTTTGGGGGGATTGAAGTGATATTTACTTCTTTCCCTTGTCACAGTCAAAAATTATGGAATACATTGAATTTTGGGGACTTTTATTTTTTGATGCAGGACCAGAAAGAATGGGAGACTAGATTTTTGTCTGAAGGCATCTCCTGAAATGTCACTGAGAGTGTGTCACTGAGAATGGTTTTAGACCATCTATCCTACATTTCTTCTGCTCCGACTAGAACTTTGGTTAAAACTTCTGTGATACTGGGAGATCCATGTGAAATGCAGTAGTTGAAGGAAAGTGAGCAGGAACTTTATCTTAAGTATGATTTTAATTTCAGAACAGTGACTTGCAGTCACGAGGGGAAGAGAGCATGAGGGGTTTCCATGGGTGTTATTCCAGCAGCACACTGCTATTTGCTGATTCTCAAAATGAGCTATTAAAGGCACATATGACCAGTATCAGTGCTTGACTGCTTTTTGAAACGTGGGGGTAACCCAGAGCGTAGGGGTCTGTGTGGAAGAGAGAAAGGTAATTGTTGATCTTGATCAGGCCAAAGTCCAACAAGGAACTAGTAGTGTGACCATGAGTTCATTCTTCCTTTTGCTTGGTGCTGAGTGGCATTTTTCTTTTTCTCCACCAGAATTTAGACTGTTGCCAGACTTTAGTGCTAAAGAATAAAGGTGTTATATTTCTAGATAGGTTTTTGAGTAAAGTTAAACTTTTATTTCTCCTATATAATATCAAACATAGGATTATTTTAGATATCAAAATATGACACCATGCTAAGGTTAGCGCATGCTAAGTTTGTATTTACTGCACCAATCTGCAAGGCTACCTTTACAAAGTGGCCATACCATCTTATATTTCCAACATCAGTGCATGAGAATTTCAATTCTCCACTTGGTTCTGTTAATTTGTTTTACTTTACATTCTCAATAGGCAGAGAGAGGTAAATCAGATTTTAATTAACATTTCTTTAATTCATGCTATCTTGAGCACATTCTTAGGTGCTAATTTGTCATCTATGCATTTTCTTCAATTTTATTTTAGATATGCAAACTGGGTGATTGAAAACCCCCCTTTAACTTGTGTATTTTTCTTATTTTGAGTTTTCAAGATTCTTAATACAGTCTAGATACAATTTTCACCAGATCTTTATCAAAAGTGTGCTTCTTTTCCAGACAGCAACTCTAAACCATGTGAGGTGATACCTGCTTGTGGCTTTTGACTGGAATCTTCCTGTTTTGAGTGACAGGAAGCATTTTGATGCACCTGATGGCCATCTGCATGTCTTTGAGACTCTGGGGAGCTAATCCCTGACCTGACACAGAGGAGGCATATGCCTCACTGCTGATCCTCACACAGGACCTTCCTACCTTTTGCTATTTATTTACATCTCCTTGAACTCCTTTGCCTATAGCTGTAGAATTTCCTATAGATGGAGATTCTGTTTCTTTGTTTCAGACCCTCTTTGATCCATGATAATAGCTTATCAATCATGATCTTTTATGAAAGGGATTGGAAATAGGGAAATTGTGCTGCATCTGATCTTGGAAGTAGATTTTTGTGATAAACTTGTTTTTCTCATAAAGCTTGCAGGAGAATAAGATTATGGTATTTTACTTTAAAGGTGCAGATATCCAAGAAAGAGATAGAAAGACTCGACTTTCTGAAATTCTTCACAGACATGCTCGTTGCCTCGTCATTATTTTGATCCTGGTAATAATTTTGGTTTCACTTTCTGTTACTTTGATAGGTAAGTTACTTGTTTTGCAAACTATAATGTCCTCCATACATCAATATAGTGATAAATATTCCTTTGAGTCTTGTTTTATGCTAGGAACTGTGCAAAGTGCCTAGGGCATATTGGTGAATGAAACATAAAAATCCCTTGTTCCAATTTATATCCCAGAAGGAAGATGTAGCTGCCATAATAAATTAAGGTAGGGGGTAGGGAAACAAGCTGCAATGCACATAGGAGTGACACACACTCTTCAGTGAGAATCTCTCCCTTTCTGCAAACCTTTGAAGGAGATGAAGGGAGCATGCTGATGCTTGGAGAAAACTCTTCAGGCACAGAAAACAATAGAACAAATTCCCAAATAAGGAATATCCCTAGTGCTCTATAAAAAATTACAAAGCGCACACACTCAGGAGAGGGTGCAATGTGGTGTGTGTCATGTTGTTCTGTTGTTTGTGGGCTCTCGGGGCAGTTCTCTCTCACATGCGCTGCTCATGTTCAGTGCTCTTGAGCCACTGTGTATGGACCAGATCGGGATGGCTCCTCCTTTGTGGTCCGCTTCTGTGTGCATCACTGTGCTCTCTTCTGTCTGTCTCTTTATCTCTGTCTCTGTCTCTGTAGACTCCTCAGGTCTCTTCCGACCTCTCTCTGTCTCTGCTTCTGTGTCTTCTCTCTTGTCTCTGTCTTCTCTCTGCCTCTTCTTGCTGTGTCTTCTTCTGTCTGTGTCCTGCTGCCTCTTCTGTCTCTGCTGTCTCCTCGGTTCTGTGTCTTCTTTTTTGTCTTCTGTTACAGTCTTACTTTATATAGCAATCACATAGGGCGGTAACACAAAGGTGGGTTAAACATTAACAAATCAACAAAGAAGAGTAAGACCATTTCTCGAGGAGATTAACAAAATCTCATCTAAAGAGATTACTAGCAATAGCACAGCGGGTAGGGCGTTTGCCTTGCACGCGGCCGACCCGGGTTCGATTCCCAGCAATCCCATATGGTCACCTGAGCACCGCCAGGGGTGATTCCTGAGTGCAGAGCCAGGAGTAACCTCTGCATTGCCGGGTGTGACCTAAAAAGCAAAAAAAAAAAAAAAAAAAGAGATTACTAGTAGATCTGCTCAAGGGTGGGATCCAAAGAAGGATGTGTTAGGGTGTGTCCCTTTCTTCCTTCCTCAGCTAGTAATCCACTTAAATAGTTGTAATAAGTCTGTATGAGCACAATAAGAGATATATCAGACTTAAAGTTTGGTTCTTTCTGAGGACATTCACTATATATCCCAGACCACAGTCCTCAAGCCAAGTTAGTCTTCCTAACCCCAGCAGAGTCCTAGTCTCTTTGTTACTTTTGCATCATATTGTGGTGCTTTGGCCTGGCCCATTTCGATGCCAGGGTAGCTCACAGCTTGCCCTGGGTCCATTCAGTTCCTCGTTGGGACCCTGCTTTTGGGGTGCTAAGAACTAAGGGCAACTGAGTTGAGAAAGCAGATGTCCAGGAGTAAATATTATTGGAATCAATCAACTCCCAAGTTACAAATCATAATATTAGCTGTCTTCTTGTATCCATACAGAAAGGACATTTCTTTTAGGTAAACTAAGTTCCCTGCGGCAAGACTAAAAGGACAAACCCCATGTTATCCTACAGTGTTCTAAATAAGAGCAAGAAGATTTCTGGGGCTAGAAGAAGGTGAGACCTAGGAAGAATCATGGGATGGATTCAGGAGGCAATATTCTTGAGAGTCACTTAAAGACTTTGGGTTAAACTTTCAAAAGAGCAGGAAAGGGCAGGAAAATGAGCGTTACAAAGAAGAGTGTCATAGCTCTGAGATTTGCATTGAAGAATGATCATTTTTGCTATTAAGAAATGATTGTTAGAAGAGAAGGGTAGAATCTTTGGCTCTGCTTCTTTTAGAGTCTGGAGTTGATCACCCCTCTAGGACAGAGGACAGCCAATAATGCAAATCACACAGTGAAATTTATTGCTCCAGCTAGCTGGGTCCAGGTATCTGCCCGATGCAGCGGGTTTCAACAAGGACCCCGAGCACTAAATTCATCAAGTTCTTATACTTTCATTTTGACAGGTAAGCATTACTCAACAATTTTCATTCTAGCAGGTGTACATTACACAACTACTTTCACCTGTGCATTACTCAACTACTTTCACTAGAAAGTACATATCTATTTTTTTTCCTCTCTTGGCTCGCATCATCCAGCCCACCTCCTGGTAGTTACTTTCCGGAGGCCTAACCTCATTCCAGGGATGTAATCTTTGATGATCATTGGTTTTTTCTGCTTTAACAGTTTTGCAACCCTCCACTCCTGTTTACCAGGAATGAGCTAGTTCCTCGTTCCTGGAAGAGGCCTAGACAGCTCGAAGGTCAGAGAGCCTGTCATGGTAGTTCTTCGGCCGAGCTGGCCCCAACACTTCTTGCACAGAGACTGTTCAAAAGTACAGTACTAGGGGCTGGAGTGATAGCACAGCGGTAGGGCGTTTGCCTTGCACGCGGCCGACCCAGGTTCAAATCCCAGCATCCCATATGGTCCCCTGAGCACCACCAGGGGTGATTCCTGAGTGCATGAGCCAGGAGTGACCCCTGTGCATTGCTGGGTGTGACCCAAAAAGCAAAAAAAAAAAAGTACAATACTATATGCCTTAACAAAAATTCTTTGTAGGTGGAATTTATCAGTATTAATACATAATGGCTTATCAGTTTTAATAATTATTTCATGTATTTTATTCTTTCTAACAAGGCCTTTTTTTCAATAACTTCTAATGTGACCTGCACTTTTTTGAAACTTTGGGGTGAGGATCAAGGGAAGGGGAGATGCATGCTGGGGGTTCAAATGAGGATCTCATATAGACAAGACTTGTACTGAGCACATCTTGAAGCATTTCTGAAATCTAATAACAACTAACGATTTTTACTGGTTAAAATTGTTGCAAATTATATGGTTCCTAGAACATTTCTAAATGTCATTTAAAAATAGTCTTGGGGCTGGAGAGATAGCACAGCGGGTAGGGCGTTTGTCTTGCACGCAGCCAACCTGGGTTCAAATCCCAGCATCCCATATTGTCCCCTGAGCACAGCCAGGGGTAATTCCTGAGTGCAAAGCCAGGAGAAACCCCTGTGCATCGCCAGGTGTGACCCAAAAAGCAAAAAAAATAAAAAAATAAAAAATAAAATAAAAATAGTCTTGTTGGGGCTGGAGTGATAGCACAGCGGATAGGGCATTTGCCTTGCATGCAGCCGACCCGGTTTCGAATCCCAGCATCCCATATGGTCCCTTGAGCACCGCCAGGAGTAATTCCTGAGTGCAGAGCCAAGAGTAACCCCTGAGCATCGCCAGGTGTGACCCAGAAAGCAAAAAAAAATTAAAAAATAATAAAAAAAAATAGTCTTGTGATACTGTAGTCTTGTGATACTGTAGGAAACAGACTATGTTTGTTTGCCCTTCCTCCCTGGCCACTGGGAGCTTGGGTTTGTTGATTTCTCCCCTAACCTTTGCCTCCTGATCAGACTTGTTGACTTGTAAATATTGTCTTTCTCTTCTCCTTAATGTCCTTTGCATGGTTAGTTACTTCTGAGCAACTACTTTTTGTATGGACACAGGAAGACAGTTAAAAGATAAGTTTGTAACTTAGGAGTTAACTGAATGCAGATTATATAACCTCCTGGACATCCGCTCTCTGGACTTAAGCCTCAGGTGCCCTTACTTCCTAGATCCCCAAGAGCAGGATCCCGATGAGGGACTGGATGGACCCAGGGCAAGCTGTGAGAAACCCTGGCATCAAAATGGGCCAGGCCAAAGTGTCATAATTCTTAACTATAAGTTAAGAGCATTACATGGACAAATTCTGTCATGATCCAAAAATTAATAACTAGATTCGGACCCTGCTAGGGTTAGGCATGATTAATTCATCCTGAGCACTGTAGTCTGAGTATCTGGTGAGATGTCCCCAGGAGTGTCGCTCTATAAGCCTAAAGGTGTCTGTTACTGTGTCCATGCAGAATGGCAAATACTAGGAGTAGAAGGAAGATGTTAATTAAGTTATTGGTCTAAGGAGAGGAGAAACACCTTAAGTGCTGTTTTGCCATCCTGGACTGCATGTTGTCAGGAAGGCTTGAAAAACACGTTGATTGTGCTTAGGTCGGGAGGCGGGATGCGGAGGGCTGGTTTGGGAGGCATGTTTAGGCAAGAGGGGGTTAAAGTGGTGGTGTCAGGGAGAGTGTGAGACAGATTTATTGAGGAGAGAGAGTTAGAGAGAGAGAGACACACAACAGGGCTGGGAGAGACTTAAGAGACAGCATTGTGGGGAGAGTAGAGAGGGACAGAGTTAGCGGGTGAGAGTTGGAGAGAGTTGCTGCCCAGAGTTGGAGGCGAGTTGGGGAGGGAGTTGTGGAGAGAATTTGGGAGAGACGAGAGATGGAATAAACAGCAACTGTTCACCAACCAGCTCGGGCCTTTTTTCTCCTTCATCGGCCCAAGGCAACGGCCGTCCTGGGCAGGGAAGCGGTTCGAGAGCACCGAATGTGGGCAGCGAGAGTCCGGAGAGCCCACGTGCATCCATTAATGTGTGATCACGTGTAGCTACACCAGAGCTAAAAGGTGTTTACACAGCCCGAGAAAGGAGTTCACACATAATACCGTTCTTTTTAAATTTATCTATTAGAATCTGAATTCTCTTGATAACTATCACTGTTTATTTTAGCTAACACAGCACAAAATGTCCTTAATTTTATATTTCTACTTGAATTTTATCACAGTGTAATATGTAAAATCCCCAATCCCATGTCAGTGGTTTTCCAGTGTGTATTACTCAGCACTATTTTAAAGTATCTAGTGGGTCTCCCAAATAATTTAAGGGGGTATGTTTTGTTGAGGGGGAATGGCACAACTGGTTGTTGGTAGGGCTTACTCCTAGTCCTTGCACAGTGGTACTTTTTGGTTGGGCTTGTGGACCTTATGAGGTTCCAGTGATCGAATCCTGGGTCAGCACCTTCCCACTATACTATTGCTCCAAGGCCCTTGATTTGTTTTTTTTTTTAAGGAAACACATGTGCTCTCTGCTCTCTAATCTAAACTCCCTAGGGATTAGGATCAATATAAATGTAATAGATCCTTTTTCTTTAAATGTGAGGAAATTATAGTCATCATTGGTATTCAGTATTTTGATACTATTTTTACTTTCACTGGCCTTAAAGAACAACATTGTCTTAGCATCTAACGGAGAGCAAAAAATACAGAATGATCTGTATAAAATGGTCTGCGCAGGTAAGGTCAGCACCCTACCCACTATACTATTGCTCCAGGGCCCTTGATTCATTTTTTTTATTATTTATTTATTTATTTATTTTTATTTCTTTTATTAATTCACCATGTGGAAAGTTACAAAGCTTTCAGGTTTAAGTCTCAGTTATACAATGCTCAAACACCCGTCCCTTCAGCAGTGCACATATTCCACCACCAAGAATCATAATATACCTCCACCCTTCCCCCCACCTGCCCAGCCCCCCACCCCGCATTTGTAACTGGTAAATTTCACTTTACTTTCACTCTACTTTGATTACATTCAATATTTCAATAAAAAAATTCACTATTATTGATTTGGAGTTTCTCCCCCCTAAAGTCGATCTGCTGAAAAGAAAGCATTTGGTAATTTGTTTTCCATTGCTGAGAATGAAGAGATATGAGGTCAGGAGGCCGCACTAGCAGCAGCATAGTTTTGGATTTCTGTATTTTAGTAACTAAGTCTAGTGAAATATCTGCCAGGAATCACAACATTGTAAGCTTGTACCTCCAGCTACTTTATATTCCACATATGAGTGCGATCTTTCTATGTCTGTCTCTTTCTGACTCATTTCACTCAGCATGATACTTTCCATGTTGATCCACTTATATGCAAATTTCATGACTTCATGTTTTCTGACAGCTACATAGTATTCCATTGTGTAAATATACCAGAGTTTCTTTAGCCAATCATCTGTTTTCGGGCACTCTGGTTTTTTCCATATTGTGGCTATTGTGAACAGAGCGGCAGTGAACATGGAAATGCAGATGTCATCTCTACTATACCTTTTTGCCTCTCCGGGATATAATCCCAGGAGTGGTATTGCTGGGTCAAATGGGAGCTCAATTTCTAACTTTTTGAGAATCGTCCATATTGTTTTCCAAAAGGGCTAAACTAGTCGGCATTCCCACCAGTAGTGAAGAAGAGTCCCTTTCTCCCCACATCCATGCCAACACTGGTTGCTTTTGTTTTTGGGGATGTGGGCCAGTCTCTGTGGTGTGAGATGATATCTCATGGTTGTTTTGATCTGCATCTCCCTGATGATTAGTGATGTTGAACATTTTCTCAGGTGCCTCTTCGCCATTCGGATTTCTTCTTTGGAAAAGTTTCTGTTCATTTCATCACCCCATTTTTTGATCGGGTTGGCAGTTTTCTTCTTCTGGATTTCAACCAGTGCATTGTATATCCTTGTTATCAACCCTTTATCGGATGGGTACTGCATAAATATCCTTTCCCATTCTCTGGATTGTCTTTGTACTTTGGTCACTGTTTCTTTTGAGTTGCAGAAGCTTCTTAGTTTGAGATTGTCCCATTTATTTATCTTTGTTTTCACTTGCTTGGCCAGTGGCGTGTCAGCTTTGAAGATACCTTTGGCTTCAATGTCGTGGAGGGTTTTGCCGACCTTATCTTCAATGTACCTTAGGGATTCTGGTCTGATGTTGAGGTCTTTAATCCATTTTTATCTGATTTTTGTACATGGTGATAGATGGAGGTCTAAGCCCGTTTTTTTGCATGTAGCCGTCCAGTTTTGCCAGCACAATTTGTTAAACATGCTTTCCTTGCTCCACTTCACATTTCTTGCTCCCTTATCAAAGATTAGATGATCATATATTTGGGGGTGTGTGTCAGAGTATTCAACCCTGTTCCATTGGTCTGCCGCTCTGCCTTTGTTCCAGTACCATGCTGTTTTAATGACTACCACTTTGTAGTAGAGTTGGAAGTTGGGGAGGTTGATTCCTCCCATTTTCTTTTTCCCAAGGATTGCTTTAGCTATTCGTGGGGGCTTATTGTTCCATATGAATTTCAGGAGCGCTTGCTCCATTTCTTTGAAGAATGTCAAGGGTATCCCTATAGGGATCGCATTGAATTTGTACAATGCTTTGGGGAGAATTGCCATTTTGACAATATTAATTCTTCCAATCCATGAGCAGGGGATGTCTTTCCATTTCCTCGTGTCCTCTTTTATTTCCTGAAGTAGTGTTTTATAGTTTTCATTATACAAGTCCTTTACCTCCTTTGTTAAGCTGATTCCGAGGTATTTGATTTTTTGAGGCGCAATTGTGAACAGGATTGCTTTTCTCAGGTCACTTTCTTCTCTCTCATTATTTGCATATAGGAAAGCCATGGACTTTTGGGTATTGATTCTATAGCCTGCAACTTTACTATATGAGTCTATTGTTTCTAGGAGTTTCTTGGTAGAGGTTTTAGGGTTCTCTAGGTATAGTATCATATCATCTGTGAATAGTGAGAGCTTGATTTCTTCTTTTCCTACCTGAATGCCCTTAATGTCTTTTTCTTGCCTAATCGCTATTGCAAGTACTTCCAGTACTATATTGAACAGAAGTGGAGAGAGTGGGCATCCTTGTCTCGTCCCTGTTCTCAGAGGGAAGGCTCTTAGTTTTTCCCCATTGAGGACAATGCTTGCCATAGGCTTGTGATAAATGGCTTTGACAATATTGAGGAAGGTCCCTTCTATACCCATTTTGGCAAGTGTTTTCATCATAAACGGATGCTAGATCTTGTCAAATGCTTTCTCTGCATCTATTGATATGATTATATGAATTTTTTCTTTTCTTTTGTTGATATGATGGATTATGTTGATTGATTTCCGGATGTTAAACCATCCTTGCATCCCCGGGATGAATCCCACTTGGTCGTGGTGTATGATCTTTTTGATGAGTTGTTGAGTTCTATTTGCTAATATTTTGTTGAGAATCTTCGCATCTGTGTTCATCAGGGATATTGGCCTGTAGTTTTCTTTTTTTGTGGTGTCTTTGTTTGCTTTTGGTATTAGGGAGATATGAGCCTCATAGAAACTGTTAGGGAGGGTTTCTGTTTCTTCAATTTCCTGGAAGAGCTTGAGAAGGACTGTCAAAAGGTCCTCTTTAAATGTTTGGAAGAACTCTCTAGTGAATCCGTCTGGACATGGGCTTTTGTTTTTGGGAAGACTTTTGATTGCCATTTCAATTTCCTTGATGTTATTTGGACTATTCAGGTACTCCAGGTCTTCTTGGTTCAGCCTTGGGAGATTATAGGAGTCGAGGAATTTATCCATTTCTTCTAGGTTCTCTTGTTTTGTGGCATAGAGATTTTCAAAGTAGTCTCTGATGATCTTTTGAATTTCATTGGTTTCTGTTGTGATGTCCCCCTTTTCATTTCTGATTCGGCTTATAAGGGTTCTCTCTCTTTCTTTGTGAGTCTTGCTAGTGGTTTATCAATCTTGTTTATTTTCTCGAAGAACCAGCTCTTGGTTTCATTGATCTTCTGGATTGTCTTTTGGGTTTCCATGTCATTAATTTCTGCTCTAAGTTTTATTATCTCTTTCCTTCTGCCTGGTTTTGGCTCCTTTTGCTGGTCCTTTTCTAAGGTCTTGAGCTGTGAAGTCAAGTTATTTATGTGGGCCCTTTCTTCCTTCCTGAGATATGCTTGCAGAGCTATAAATTTTCCCCTTAAAACGGCTTTAGCTGCGTCCCACAGGTTCTGGTAGCTCGTGTCTTCATTCTCATTTGTTTCTAGGTACCTTTTGATTTCTTCCTTGATTTCCTTCCTGACCCACTCATTGTTCAATATCGAGCTATTTAATTTCCAGGTGTTTGATTTGGTTTTCTGCATCTGTCCACGATTAAGTTTTATTTTCAGTGCATCATGGTCTGAAAAGATATCTGGTACAATGTTTATCTTGTTGATTCTGTTGAGGTATGTTGTGTGGCCCAGCGCATGGTCTATTCTGGAAAATGTTCCATGTGCACTGGAAAAGAATGTGTATTCCTTTTTTTCGGGATATAAAGCCCTGTATAGATCTATTAGCCCTCTCTCTTCTATTTCTTCCTTCAAAGCCAGTATTTCCTTAGTGAGTTTTAATCTTCTAGATATGTCCAGAGGAGACAGTGCGGTGTTTAAGTCTCCAACTATTATTGTATTGCTCAAGATGTCCTTCTCAAGGTCTCTTGGCAGCTGTTGTAGGTATTTAGCTGGTCCCTCATTGGGTGCGTAGACATTTAGGAGTGTGATTTCTTCCTGATATACACATCCCTTGATTAATAAAAAGTGGCCTTCACTATCCCTTCTAATCTTTTTCAACCTGATGTCTATGTTGTCCGATACTAGTAAAGCCACCCCGGCTTTCTTGAGGGAGTTGTTTGCTTGCAGGATTGTTTTCCATCCTTTGACTTTGAGTCTGTGTTTGTTCTGGCTATTCAGATGTGTTTCTTGCAGGCAACAATGTTGGGTTGAGTCTCTGAATCCATTTTGCCAGTCTGTGTCTCTTAATTGGTGAATTCAGACCATTGACATTAAGGGAGATTATTGTTATGGGATTTTGTGCCATCTTTGTGCAAGGGTTTGTTGTGTTTGTAGGGGTTATTCTTGTCTTACAATAGCCCCTTTAGTGCTTCTTTTAGGTTTGGTTTTGAGTCTATGAAGTTCCTGAGCTGTTGTTTATCCCCAAAGTAATGTATGATTCCTTCTAGTTTGAATGAGAGTTTAGCCGGATAAAGTATTCTTGGTGAAGCGTTGATTTCATTGAGTTTTTTCACTATATCCCACCATTGCCTTTGAGCTTGGAGGGTTTCCTCTGATAGATCTGCTGTGAGCCTAAGGGGTGCTCCTTTGTATGCGATTTCCTTCTTGGACCTTGCTGCTTGCAGTATTGTGTCTCTCTGGATGATGTCCATCATTGTAACTATGATATTTCTTGGGGTTTTTCTGTTAGGATCTCTTTTAGCTGGCACTCTTTGGGCGCCTTGAATCTGGATGCCCGCATTGTCCAGCTGTGGGAAGTTTTCCGCAATGATTTGTTTGACTGTGTCTTTTTCGTTGGGGTTGGTTCCCTGTGGTTCTGGTAGTCCAATGATTCTAAAGTTGTTCCTCTTGAAATCATCCCCTAGGACTCTGATTCTGGCTAGAGCTATTTTGAGGTCTCTTGCCATGGTTTGTTGTTGCCTGTAGACCTCTTGCAGCTCATCTTGAAGCATACTGATTTTGTCTTCGGCTGCAGTCATCCTATTGTTGAGGGCAGCCAGAGAGTTTTTGATTTCATGTATGGAATCCTTCATTTCTTTTTGAAGGTTTTTTATTTCTGCTCTCATTTCTTCCCGTATTTTGTTGGCTGTCTGTTGTATTGTTTCTGCCAGGTCTTCCTTGAAGTTGTCCATCTTTGCATTGAGTTCATTGAACACGTTGAGGATTTCAACTCTGAATTCTTTCTCAGAGAGGTCAAGTTTGTAGGAAGCACCCATTGAGGTTTCCGGACTCCTTTGATCGTCCTCTGCTTGCAATGGGGATTTTCGCTGTTTCTTCATGTTGTTGTGGTGGTATGAAAGAGGGCCCTTGAAGATGAGTATCCCTGTCTCCTTTTGTTGTGAAAAAGGATTGTGGATAGGCTCAGTTAATAGTGGTTACCTTTTTACTTGCCGTTTGTAGAACCTGATCTCCTACTGATATGTTTCCTTCAATCCTTATGTGAAGTCTTGTGCATTATTGTCCTACTGCTTGCGAATAGCTAGGATGTTAGTCTTGGATAGGATGTCGAGGAAACTACCTGCCACCGCGTGAGCTTTGGCCGGCTGGCAATGAGGCCACGCCCACTTTTCTTAGGCCATGCCCCCTGGCGGTTAGGCCACGCCCCTTTCCCACAACCCAGACAGCGGTCAACGGGCCGGCAGTCCGGAGGGGAGGGAAGCCCGGGCTGCTCAGGGCCGTGGAGCAGGCTGGGTCCCGATTCATTTTTTTTTAAAGGAAACACTCATACTGACCTTGACACACATGTGCTCTCTGCTCTCCAATCTAAATTCCCTAGAGTTAAGGACTGAGAAAAATGTAAGGGATTGTTTTTCTTTAAATGTGAGGAAATTAAAGTCATCTTTGGTGTTCAGTATTTTGAAACTATTTTTTTCTTTCACTGGCTCTTAAACAACAATGTTATCTTAGTAACTAAAGGAGATTTAAAAAAAATCAGACAAAATGTGAAATAATAATATCTGATTCTTCCTACACCTTTCTCCAAAATATTGTTTATTTTAGAACATTTAAGAAGCACCAAAAATATTTTATTCATTTTTAAAAGAAGTACATATAAAACAAAAATATAAAAATGTAGAAAGCACTATATTGTATTTTTGTTACCAGTATAATATTTGGGTTGCTATATTTTGTCCACAGAAAGATTATATAGCTACTGAGTGTACCATAGTAAAATTCAGGATATAAAAGATGTCAAGAGGAAGAGGAGCTTATGTGAAGGAAATATAGGAAAGGAGAATCTATATGCTATAATAGGAATATCTTGTTCTTACTTTTTATAGAAATTACAATCATATATAAAAAGTATCATGGACTTGATGCTTTATAAATTTATTTTCCCTAAGCCATTAATTCCCAAGGACTTCTTGTAAAATAAGATCGTACCAGGGGCTTGTTGAGTTTTGTACTTAGGATAAGATGTTCTGATGACTTAGGACATTAAAATTACCAGTCTATAGCTTTAACAGTGACCTTAGGATGGTACGTGGGAAAATCGATTACAAGGATAAGAAAATGTATTTACTATATTATGTTGTGTTTATCCAAATTTTAGAAAGAAAGAAAAGAACAGTCTCAGAAATGCACGTGCATCCTGCCTGCCCACCATTGTGGATTGGATTTGGAAACAAGTGCTTTTATTTTTCGGAAGACACGGGAAACTGGACATTCAGCCAGACTGTCTGTGACTCATTGGGGGCTCATCTTGTTCACATTGACACCTCAGAGGAACTAGTAAGAATTGTTCGAGGGCACCAGGAAGACAGTACAAGTGCGAGAGCATGTGCTCATTACATGCAGGCCCAGAGTTCAGTTGCTGGCACCACATGCCCAGCAACCCAGAGCCCACATGTCACCCTGCTTGTCCTGGTGGTGTCTGTGCACTCTGGGCTGAGCTGAGTTTTGCAGGTAGTGCCTCCATCCAATTTCTCCCAATACCCCAGGGATTATATTATTAATAATTTATCAGCTACACAGGTGGGGTGGGGGGCTGGGAGGGTGGGGGGTAAAGGGAGGTTTACTGTGGTTCTTGGTGGTGGAATATGTACACTGGTGAAGGGATGGGTGTTTGATTATTGTGTAACTGAGACTTAAGACTGAAAGCTTTGTAACTTTCTGCATGGTGATTCAATAAAAATAAATAAATTAAAAATAAATAAATAAAATGAACAGTGGTAGGTATCAAGAGAATTGAGATTCTAATATATCATTCGAATCCATATTATTAAAAGAATAACTATTGGGGGAGCATATTTTCTGTTGAATAGGGAGCTCCCCCCAAGAGGGTTGGGCGCTGCACAGAGCTAATGCTGGGAGATAAGGATGTCCTAGACTCAGTCTGGAAGCACGGGGCGCAGGCAAGCTTCTGACATGTGTTGAATTCTCTGCCTAGAACCCAGTGAGACATGTCAGATACCTTCTCCCATGTAATTCTCATAGTTGACCTAGAAGTTTAGATGTATGGTTCCTTGTGTACAGTGAATTATTGTATTCATGTAATTTTTTATTCAAATTGATGAAGTGACAGTGTTCACAATATAGCAAAACAGTATGCACAAATGGAGACTTTCGTTCTTTTAATCAAAGAGGTTTAGGAGCAGAGACGGTCTAATGACTCACGCTGAGAAAATGGGGTAGAGCATAAGTTTTTTATTTATACCGTGTTGTCCTCCAAAATAGAGGACTGTAGGAGAGATAGACTCTGGTGTGATAAGTAAGAAAGATGAATGTTTCACTTTTATGTTTATAATAGGTTTTTCTGAAAAGATATAAAGGCCCCTACGACCATTGGATAGGCCTTCGAAGGGAATCGCCAAGTCACTCATGGAAATGGACAAATAACACTGGAGGCAACATTGTGTATGTATTGCCACTTATTTTCCTTTTGCTATGATGACATGGGTTGCTTATAAGACAATAACTTTAATATAGAAAACCTATAGTACTGTATAAGAAATAGAAATTCTTTCTATGTCTTTCCATTTATTATCCAGTTCTTTGAAAACTTGATTCATTGTGATTTTAGTTGAAATATTTAATATGATGATGACATATTCTTGTACTTTAATACTCCAATTCAGATGTTTTTCTGATGAAATATTGATTTAGAAGGTAGAAAGAACTGCTGGTATGTAGTGGGAAAGGGCTGGTGGGAGTTTTCTAAAATCCAAGAAAGTCACTGATAATTTGATCCTTAGAAAACCTTTAAAAATCCCTTTTCCGAAACCCGAGTGCCCTAGAACAGATGATTGGTTAAAGAAACTTTGGTACATCTATACAATGGAATACTATGCAGTTGTTAGAAAAAATGAAGTCATGAAGTCATGAAGGGAGATGCGTGCTGAAAGTAGACTAGAGACTGAACATAATGGCCACTCAATACCCCTATTGCAAACCACAGCACCCAATTGGAGACAGAAAACAAAAGGGAATATGCTGCCACAGAGGCACGGTGGGGTTGGGGGAGATGGGATTGGGGGTGGGAGGGATACTGGGTTTATTGGTGGTGGAGAATGGGCACTGGTGGAGGGATGAGTTCTCGAACATTCTATGAGGGAAACACAAGCACAAAAATGTGTAAATCTGTAACTGTCCCTCACAAAAGTAAGAAGTAATGGTTCAAAGAGAACCTGTGGAAATCTCTCTGAGAGATTTACCTGCAGAAACTGTAGCTCCCTATTTTGTGAACAGTTCAATGAAGTCATTGGAAATATATCAATATAAGGGCCTGATCACTTTTATCAAAATAAAGCTCTTTAACACATTGGTAATAAGAATTTTTATTTCATGTATTTATAAAGCAGTTAGTGAGAGGACTGAGAATGATTTTCACTGATATAGCTTATGACAAAATACATAAAGTGACTAAATTAACAATATAACTAGATTTGAATTGGATGAATGATACAGTTGGTGGTGCTCAAGCATGTGTCTTGAAAATGCAAAGAGATCTAAATATAAAAACATTGTTTATTACTAAGAAGTTACATAAGTGACAGAGTTTGTTTTTTTTTTAATGTTAGGGAGCAGATTGAAATCTCCCTTACCGACAAAGACTCCAGAGACTGCAAACAGCAAGCAGGGTTTATTGTAAGACTGGCTAGCCAGGGTCCAGCCGCCTACACGGACACGCAGGTCCAGCAGGTTGGGCAAAGACGCCGAGCTTCCCCAAAGGAGATCTTATATAGGCCTTCCCCGGCCGTTACAGCAGAGCCCACGCATTTCATAGCCAATAGATTTGTAGTATTACAAACTTTCTTAACCAATCCATTTAAAAGGACATCACTCCTTAGCCTATGGCTTTAGAGATCAGTATTCGTGCCAATATTCAGGAATGTCCCGGTTCTGGGGGCAGTCCTGGGTCTTGTGATATGAGTCGTGTGATATGGGTCTGGTTATCTGGTCTGACCACCACCCTTCTTGTGACCCAGGGTGGCTGTATCCAAATTCCTTGCTCCGGGACAGATAGACAAGTTATTCTAGAATGCGGGCTCCTGTAAAAAGAGTCTTAAGAAAGCTAAATAGATTCCTGTGGTCTGTCCTGGGCCAGATCCTCACATTTACTTCTATTGAAAAAAGTGGAGTATAGGTATTGCAGATAACATCAGAGGAATGAATGCAAGATGTTCAGCGGATGAATAATTGTTTTGCTCTGTTTTAGGTTTCAGGTCACGGGAACTGGGGAATGTGCCTACTTGCATGACAATGGCTTGAGCAGTGGTAGGATTTACTCAGACAAAAAATGGATTTGTAGCAAACCAAATGGCTATGCTTGTCAAAATACTTCAAATTCATAAACAGAAAGCCACACTGTGCTTGTTATCTACAGTTGCTGAATGCTTTCCTAAAAGTGTTGACCTCAAAATGTGTAATACCAGTTGATAGCAAAGATGGAACTGAGTCAGAGAGAATCGCAGGGAGCCTTCCCCCACCAAAATGAAACAATTTGGGATAACATAATTCTAAACTAAATAGACCTTTAGGTAGGAGTTAATACTTGTAACTTGAACCCAGAGAAAAAGTCAGTCTCACGAAATCCACTTCTATAATACACATAAAACTTTCCCTGCATAGAGCATAAAAATGAGTTTGCTAAAGCCAGACAAAATCTTTTTAATAACCAAATGAGAAAAACCCAAGTGATTTTGGAATTTAAAATATGTGGATAGCTGAGTTCTTTTGCTGTCGGTTACACATGTAAGAAGACATTTTTAAAGTAGTATTCTGAAGCATTATTCTGCATTTTAAAGAATTCTACTTACTAACAAAGTAATATTTACACATTTGCATTTCACTTTGAGTAAACACAGAGAGTATCACAATTCTTGGGCTGAAGAGCTCCTTGGAGCAGTAGAGCACATACCTAGGATGTTTGAGGCCCTGGGTTTGATGTCCTCCCTCCCCCTTGGACTCCCACAGTTCAGCCCTGATGGTCCTCAATACAGCTTAGCTCAGCTTCAAATCAAGTTGTGACACCCAAATTCAAGGCTGAGAGTAACTGGGAGTGTCTACCTCACATCCTGAGAATTCCTGGGAGTGGCCCTTATAATAATATATCACTAGGGGCCCTCTGCGCCTAAAGACTTTGATTCCAAAGATGTAACACATTCGGGCATCCAGCGCAGCACCCAAGAGCGATGCACTGGGACACCAAACTGGGCTACAACTCGGTGCTGCTGGGGGTGGATTTTTTTTTCCTCCCCACCCTGTCTTCCTGCATGGAAATCGGCGGGCTGGTGGCACCATGTGGCAGGCGCCATCTTCTGTAACTCCAGACCCACAGGTATTCGGATTTTACTTTGGGGGCTCCCAGGAACTCATGGGAAGGGGGCGTAACCGGCACGCCCTCGGCCCAGATAAACCCGGAGCCGCTGAGCGCGAATCGGACCCTCTGCGCCTAAAGACTTTGAATTCAGAGACTTCTTACAGCAATGCACTGGGACTGTGAGCTGGGCTATGTAATTTCTGGCAGAATTTTCCCTGGACTTTATACAGAAATCCAAAACCGTGCGAACGCTGCGGACTTAACATTTATAATTGTCAGCAATGTGAATCGGTTCCATTTGAACAGGTCTGACTTGGGGGGGAAACTCCAAATAATAACAGTAAGTTTTTGTTGAAAATATTGAAGGTTTTTAATGTAGCAGCCACCTCTGGACTGTGAACTAAGCAAAAGTCCCACGCTGGCCGACGTGGCGTGGCGTACACCATATTATGAGGCGCAGGAAGGGGGATGAGGGGGAGAAAGAAAAAAAAAAGGGAAAAGGAAAAAGAAAAAAAAGAGAGAGAGAGAGAGTTATGTCAACTATAGTGAGTTTTGTGTTGAATTATGGAATGTAATCAAGGTAAAGAAAAAATGAAGTGAAATTCATTAGTTATACAGTAGGTGGTAGGGGGTTGGGGCGGGGGGTATGCTGGGGTTTCTGGTGGTGGACTGTGGGCACTGGTGAGGGGATGGGTGTTTGAATATTGTGTGACTGACATATAAACCTGGGAACTTTGTAACTTTCCACATGGTGATTTAATAAAAATTAAAAAAATAATAATAATATATCACTATATCACTGTACCACTGTCATCCCTTTGCTCATCGATTTGCTTGAGTGGGCACCAGTAACATCTCCATTGTAAGACTTGTTGTTACTGTTTTTGGCATTTATAACTAAATAATTAAAATATTAGGAAATAAATCCATCATGTTTGATTTAAACTTCCAATTTTATGACAGATTGAAGTGGTGAGAGTCTTTTAAGCAATTGATATCCAAGCAGACATGTTTATATGCTTTGGGGTTTATAAACAATAATGCTTTGGATTATGGGTTGTTCTGCTACACTGTAGTGAGGAGTCCCAAATAGGATGGAATAACAATGCGCAATGCTTTCTGTCTCGTAGACATGTTCAAGTAAAAAAGAAAAATCAATAAAAAATTGTAAATTCTTGGGGCTGGAGTGACAGCACAGCGGGTAGGATGTTTTCCTTGCTAACCTGGGTTTGATTCCCAGCATCCCATATGGTTCCCTGAGCAATGCCAGGCATAATTCCTTAGTGCATGAGCCAAGAGTAACCTCTGTGCATCGCCGGGTGTACCCCCCCTCCAAAAAAAAGCAAAAAAAAATTGTAAATTCTTTCTAAATAAAATTGTATCACTGTCACTGTCATCACTGTCATCTCATTATTTCTCAATTTACTCAGTGGGCACATGTAACATCTCTATTCCTCCCAGCCCTGAGATTTTAGCAGCCTCTCCTTACTCGTCTTTCCCAACTACTGGAGGCTCTTTCGGGTCAGGATAATGAGACTTATAGTTACTGTTTTTGGCATATCGAATATGTCACAGGGAGCTTGCCAGGCTCTGCTCATGCGGGTGGGATACTCTCGGTAGCTTGCATACTTGACTGACAACCCCTGCTCCGGGATTTATGGTGAACTGACATTACATATCATTTCATTCAGCAGATAATTACTGAATATTTTCTCTATGTGTGATTTTTCCTGGAAAAAACTGAGACCAACTGCATAATAAACTTTAAAATGAAACATGTATAAAGTTGCTATGCCAGCGTTAAAATAATAATGTATATATATGTATACCTCCTAGGAAATTGTATATATTTTAAATATAAAACAATTGTGTTTTTAAGTTTTGTACATACAGATGTATTAAATAAAATAAATATTATCAGTAATAACCTTATTTACTCCTGCTACTTTTTAACATTTTTGCCTAACAGTCCATTTTATCTCAGGTTTTCTAAGAGGCAGAGTGTCTGCCTAACAGTGAAGTCTAATTCTGTGGCTCAAGAAAGATTGTGTCTCAAACATGGGTGTGAAACTGAATGGCCCAGAAAACCAGAGGAAAAAGCAGTCCTGTTCTCCAGAGCAAAAGGAGGCCGGAACAAAAACCTACTAACCAATTAATTTTTACATTTTAGCATTTGCACTTTGAATAAGTACAATATACATAGTATAATCATTCTCTGGCTTCCCAGGGATCATACCCTGGGAATGAATACCTCATCAGCCGACCTCTGCTACCTCCACTACCAAGCCACCGCCACGCTCCAGGCTGATTTCAGGGCATTCTGGTCGAGCCTCACGCATGAGTGAAGCCCCACTGAACCAGGTAAAGCAGAACGTTGTGACCTTGGACTCCAGGCTCAACGGGACCTGGAAACAGAGATCCTCTGCCTGCTTCCCCCAATCACTGGCACCTCAGGTATCATACCCAGACAACCCCACCCTACCGGCGCCAGATAGGAGACCTCCACTACCTATACTACCCAGCCACCGCCACACTCCAGGCCGCATTCCGGATCTCGCCGCCATGAAGCTCTGACACATCATAAGACACTTTAATACCCATTATCCATATTTAACGCACCATATTTGATGAGGTTCAAATATGGTGTGAACCATGGGAATGCGCGTTCCCCTGGAGATCTCTCCGGCCTGCGGAGAGACAACAGTGGAAAGCGCTCCTAATTGGGTGGGTTCTGTGAGCGGTTCCGACCTGAAATAAAACTAGTGAGGATAATAAATAGGGGGCCCAAGACGACACATGCCGATCAAGGGCAACTTTATTAACTGCCACGCTGGTTTTATACTTTTCTTAGCAGGGGGTTGGTACATAAGTTGTCAATCATCAGGGAAGTGTCTTCTCAGACCAAATAAGGAAAGGTTCGGGGTGTATTAGGTGGGCTTACAACATTCTTCAAGAGTAGATTGAGAAATAGTGGGGAGAGGAAGCCAAGGGTCTATCTGGCAGGAGCATCTGGCAGGAGGAATGCACAAGGTAGAGGAAGGTATTCTACTTTAGGACTTTATGGCGTCTCTTAGTTAACTGCCCTGGGCTACTTTTACCTCTTGAGTTTGGCTATTTCCTTTGTCACAAGGGCACCTTTGCCTCAGGTCAAGCAAAGCTGGTAATGGAATTTTCTGGTTTGTCCAGGGTAAAGGTTTCGGGGTCCTCTTTTGTTCAGGGTCCTGAGCAGTCCCCAACATGGGAATACTTGTAAGGGCGATTAGAGGCCACCCTAAAAGCTTCCATCCCTCTTGGAGAGCCCAGCAAGCTACCAAGAGTATCCTGCTTGCACGGCAGAGCCTGGCAAGCTACCCATGGTGAATTCGATATGCCAAAAGCAGTAAAAACAATGGGCCTCATTCCTCTGACACTGAAAGAGCCAAAAATAAGGCAGCATTAAGAAGGATGAGCAAGGAGAGGCTGATAAAATCTCAGGAATGAACTAGACTGCCAAAACAAAGAAGGACTAAAATAATTGTCTGTACTTTCAACCCATGTATGCTGGCATCAGAAGCATCCATTGAGGACCTGATGGTGCAAGCACAAAAGATCAAGTATGACATCATTGGTCTGACCGAGACAAGAATGCATCGATCACGTCACACCATTTTCGACACTGGAGAAGAACTGTTCCTCAGAACATGCAACAATAGAGGCATCAGTGGTGTTAGTGTCCTTGTCAACATGAACTTGGCCATGAACATTGATTCATTCAAATGCCTAACAACCCAAATCGGATGATTATGCTTGAATAGATGTTGCTCACTGCTGGCAATTTCTATCTTTGTCATCTACACACCAACATCCAACCACAATGAAGAAGAAATTGAGAAATTCTGCATGGAGCTGAAGAAGTTCTATAAAGAATTCCACATGACCATACCTTCTATAAGATCATTGCCGGTGATTGTAATGTCAAGATAGGACCTAGAAGGTCTCCTGAAGAACTCCACATCAGGACTCATGGCTTAGAATGGACTGATCAGGCTGAGAGACTGAGTTTATCAGGTCTACCAAGAACATCCATGGTAACTCACAGTTCCAGAAGGCCAAATCTAAACGTTGGACATGGGAGTCTCCCGGTGGACAGTTCCAATGAAATTGACCACATCACATTCAATCAATGGTTTTGCCTGACCAATGTCGCTATTGTCCCAAAATTCCAAATGGGATTGGACCACCGTCTCCTTAGTGCAAAATTCTACTTCACAGAGCAGGGATAAAGGACTGCAAAGTTTAAGTTTAGGAAGAGAACTCCCAGAATCACCACCAACTGGGAGCTTTTTGGCACTATTGTGGCAACGGAAGATGCCATCATTGACAACATCGGAATACGATCGACTGGTTCAGCACCTCCATGACTGCTCAAGGAATGCCGAGAGTGGGAAAGCCACAAATAGATGCCTATCTTCGGAAACTCTCGAGCTCATTTGCCAACGTGGTTTGACACGAGACAGGCAATCACAAGCTAATGTCCAAGCTTGCAAAGCTGTGCAGAGAAGTGATAAAGAAATACCTCAAAAAGGGAAAAGCAGCAGTGTTGGCCAATGCTGCAGAAGCCGGGAAAAGTATTCACAATGCTCTCCTGTCCTTTGCCAACTACAAGACCAAGAAGACTGCCCTCCAACATCCTGATGGATATATCACATCTTCCAGAGGGCAATGGAGAGGATTATTCATTACTTCTACTCGGATCTCTTCGACAGCCACGTCCACCTGTTCACATAAAAATTCCACAGGATGGATATGTCGTTCCCAACGTCTTCCGTTCCAAACTCTGACATGCCATTTTGTCGGTAAAGATGAGTACAGCATCCAGTCCAGAAAATGTCAGACCCGAACACCTGAAAAATCTGCCTCCAGTATTCGTCAATACACTGGCTCAGCTCTTCATACACTACCTGTCCGAATGCCAGGTTCTGTCACAATGGAAAATCAGCATGACTGTTCTGTTGTACAAGAAGGGATACATCCACAACAATGATAACTATCGCCCAACCTGCCTGTTGTCCGTCATGTACAAGTTGTTCACTGGAGTCACCCTGAATAGAATAGGCAGAACACTAGACAAAGGACAACCATGTGAGCAAGCCAGGTTCTGAAAAGGATTCAGCATAATCGACCATATCCACACAGTGACCAAAATCATTGAAGTTTCTCGAGAGTTCAAGATGCTGCTCTGTTTAACATTCATCAATTTATTTTTTTTATTACAAATACAGCACTGTGAGACTTTATTGTAATGAGAACATTAGCAAGATTTTAAATATTTTACTCAAAACATGACATTGTTCTGATAAGTAAAATCTAATTCATTTTTTTAAATTTATTTTATTGAATCACCATGTGGAAAGTTACAAAGTTCTCAGAGTTATGTCTCGGTTATACAATACTCAGACACCCGTCTCTTCACCCGTGCCCATATTCCACCACCAAAGACCCCATCTACCTCCCAACACCCGCCCTCCCACCCCCACCCCTGCCTGCGTAATTGATAAATTTCACTTCATTTTCTCTTTACCTTGAGTACTTTCCATAATTCAACACAAAACTCACTATTGTTGGAGTTTACCCCCAAGAAAGACAGCCCTACTGCCAATGAAGCATTTGATAATTAGTTTTCCATTGCTGAGACTGGAGAGATATGAAGTTCCACTGTCAAGTACATAGAATATTTTTCCCCCTCCTTCCCGAGCCACCAAGTTCATGCGTGCTTAATAAACAGTCATCATATTACGGCTGACACCACACCGTCTGACGAGAAAAAGAGATATTTCCTGTCCTCAGCCAGCATGGGCTATAGCTTAGTTCACAGTCTAGAGACAAGGCTGCAAGCAGTTTCTGGAACCAAAAGTAGTTCCTCTGGATTCTGGCTGATCTGCAGCAACACGGCCGCACAAGAGTGTGGCCACCCGGGTCGAATCTCGGCGGAGCAAGCTCTGGTATTGGCCCGAGACTCCCCAAGTGACCCACTGTTCCAAGTACATAATATTTTTAAATTTTAATTCCCCCCCCCATTCCCGCGCCTCTAAGTTCGTGGCTCCTTCATAGACCTCATAATATGGTGGATGCCACACCGAGTTTCTCCCAGAAAAGGGAAAAGAACCGAGAAAGGAGGATATTTCCTCTCGTCGGCCGGCGTGGGGCTATGGCTTAGTTTACAGTCTAGAGAAATGGTTGCTACTTTGATTACCTTCTATATTTCAATAAAAAACTAGTATCATTGTTTGGAGTTAATGACCTCAGACCTGCTAAAAAGGAACCCTTTCACATTGCTGACAATAAAGATATAATAGGCCATCAAGGCCGCGTGGTTTTGTTTTTTTTTTTTTTGTATGAAGTCCAAGGAAAAATTTGCCAGTATTTGCATCCCTGCAAGCTTTTACTTTCCTTTTGTGGTGCTTATATGGAGAAGCCTGTAGAGAAAAACCCTGCCCTGCTGGAGGCGAATGGGCCAGGGACTCCCATCCCAGTCTGGGGGCCTCTCCGGGAGCTGCTCATGTCCATAGTAGCTCAGTTGCCGCCAGGGTCGAGCTCGTAGGCAGCAGAAAAGCACATTCATCAATTTAAAGAAGGCCTTTGATTCTGTTGAGACTGAAGCGGTTATTAAAGCCCAAGTCAAACAGAGCATTCAAACTCAGTACATCAAGATCCTCCAAGAGCTGTATTACAGATTCACCACCAGGACCTCACCATTCTACAAGGGAGAGAGGGGTTTGACAGGGTGATGCCATTTCACTGAAACTCTTCAGTACCATCTTCGAGAACATCATGCGACCACTGGAATGGGAAGGAATGAGAGTAAAGATAGATGGTTGGCAACTATACTACCTCCGCTTCACCGATGACATTGTTCTCATAACACCAAACATTAGCCAAGAGGCACAAATGCTAGCCGACTTTGACCGAGAGTGTGGAATGGTCAAACTGCAGCTGAATCTCACCAAGACAATGTTCATGAAAAATGAACTAGTCCCTGACATTCCATTTGCTCTCAACAGAACTAATATCTCTGAATGCAGCAGCTATGTGTACCTGGGTCAAGAACTCAACATGAGGAATGACTTGGCACCAGAACTGCAAAGGGGGAAAAGAGCAGTGTGGAATGCCTTTAAGAGCGTCAAAGAAGTGGTCAAGAGGATGAAGAAACTCCGGCTCTGGGCATATCTTTTCGACTCCATCATTCTTCCTGCACTAACATATGCCTCAGAGACCTGGGCCCTATGAAAACAAGACGAGAACACTATTCGGGTATCCCAAAGAAAAATTGAAAGAACTCTGCTTGGAATATCACATTTCATTCAAGTTAGAGAAGAAATCCGGAGTTCCAACCTCTGTCAACGGTGAAGAGTCAGGGATGCTGTCTCGTTTGCCAAGGTGTCAAAAATCAGATGGGCCAGACAAGTAATGTGATTTAGAGACAACCGCTGGACTAGAGCTATTACCGACTGGATTCCACAGAATGTCAAAAGACCATGTGGCCTCGGTATTTCTCTGTCCCTCTCAGAGAGCCCGGCAAGCTACCGAGAGTATCCTACCTGCACGGCACAGCCTGGCTGTGCCATGAATACCCGTGGTGTATTCGATATGCCAAAAACAGTGACAACAAGTCTCACATTGGAGATGTTACTGGTGCCCGCTTGAGAAAATCGGTGAACAGTGGGACAACATAATATGGACTTTTTAAATGAATTTTCTCTTTGCAAAATCTGGGGAGAGGTTTGTCAATGGACAGAAAGAAAGAGAAAGTGGTGTGATGTCAGCTTTTGCAATTGATTTTCCTCACAGTATTTTGTAGGGTCAACAACAGAATGCTCAGTCTTTCTCCCAAACCAGGTTCAGATCCTGTCCCGATCTGAGCAGGCTTGGAGATCTCAGCCACAGGTAGTGATAGTAATTTCTTCTTCAGTTGAATTACATTTTATTCATATCAACTGATTAAGAAAGATACTATCGTCTCTATATTCACACAATTTTTCCTCCTACTCCTCTTACTAATACCACACCCATATTAAACACTTCTGATTTTTTAATAATTTCTGTGGATTTTTTCATTGGAGCACACAGATATAAGTCCAGTTATTCAATGTGAGTGTTACAAGAGAACATGGATCTTCCTTGTTCTTGCTCATTGAGACTATTCCTTTAAGTCTTCACCTGCTTTTACTAAAAATGTCTATTCCAATAGAAAAACGTGTGTGTGTGTGTGTGTGTGTTTTGATATACTGGGAGGTTCATGATGTGCGCTCAAAAATAATTGTGTGTGCTCTCCCTCACCATGTTTGTTCAATGGCCAGAAGCTAGTACCCCACACCAGTACCAACAGACACATGAGGGAGGGAACATGTGAGAGAGTTATTATTGGGCTTTTGTTCTGACACTAATTGTAGTTCACACCAGACGACATAGACTAAAGAAGACAGTCAGTCTGTCCTTGCTTTAGACCACAGTTATAAGTGAGACACTCGTGCTTCCCACACGTTAGCAGGCAGAACAGACACTTGAGACTCCCCCCAATGGGCTTGCTGTCACTAGAATGACTCACAGAACTCTTTCAGAGCACTACACATATAATTGCACTTTAATTAACAAGGATAAAACTGAAAAAATGCTAAATCAGAGAGACATAGTGGGCAAGTCAGTGGGGAATTTAAGGGGTGAGAACACAAGACTCCATGTGCTCCCCTGGAGAATCCAGATGCATCAGGAACCCAACAGAGAGATCTGTTCAGTGGAGTTCAGGAGTCTGTGTCGTGAGCTTTCATCCAGGATCATTACATGAGCCAATCAAGTAAATTATCCAAGAACACGATTCAATTCAAAATTCAGCCTCACTCTTTCCCTGGAGCTCACAGGTCAGGTGGTTGTAATTCTCTTAATATAGAATGGTCTGTTTTTTCCATAACTGTACATGATCCAGGAACTCTGTAACATTTTTCTTTAATAATAAGACTCTCCTGTAACTGAGGGATTTGCAGAGATTTTGAAAGCTCTTTGCCAGGTCTTCCTTAGGAATAAAGACTAGACGTGCTGCGGTTCAGGGAATATAACTCAAGAGGTAGAGCACATGTCTAGCGGTAGGAAGCCCTGTGTTTTACTCCTGGTACTTCCAGGCCTCACAAAAAGCTGGATGTGGCTCTGGTGATTCCTGGCCCCACTGGATATTGTTTCTGTGTCCCCAAGAATGTCTGGACTCCAGTCCTAGAGAGTTGGTTGCATACTAATTTCTCGACTCATACTGCCTGGCAGGACATTTCTGGAAATTTAAAAATTAAAAAAATGAATTTAATTAAGAAAGCCCATTTATAGTGGTGAACATCTATGGAAATTTATCTAATGCCTGCATGAAAAGTTAGAGCGAAAGAAATTAAAAAACCCTGCTGGACAAGAGTGTACATTGAATTCAAGAAATGAAACTCTCTCACACAAGACAGTTCCAAGAAAAATATTTTTAAGAGATTTCAGATCATGTCTGATGTGTTGAGATACAACACAAATGTAGAACATTGTTTGAAATAAATATACAACATACTTTTATTTTAACATGAATGGCCTCTCTAACTGCTCTTGTTAGAGAAGAAGCTTACTACTCAGTTTGGAAGCCTTTTATGGTTTACCATTAGCTAAGTTCTTTCCTCCCAAGTGGAAACATTGACTTGACATTCATATCTTATTAACACAGTTAATATTAATTAACATTGATTACCATAACAACACTAAACTTTTCTTGTTCAAATTTTTTCCTTCACACTGTCATTTGGGCTGGAACCATAGCACAGCAGATAGGACATTTGCCTTGCAGTCTGGGTTTGACTCCTCTCAGAGAGCCTGGAAAGCTACCAAGAGTATCCTGGCTGCATGGCAGAGCTTGGTAAGCTATCCGTGAAGTATTCTATATGCCCAAAACATTAACAACAAATCTCACAATGGAGACGCTACTGGTGCCCACTTGAGCAAATCGATGAACAACAGGACGACGGTGCTACAGTGCTACAGCCCATTAGAATAAAGATTTGCTTGGGTCACTTTTCAAAATTTCTTTTCAAGAATCAAGATAATTTAATGTGTGAAATATCCAACAGCTTTGATATGTTTTGTTGATTTTATTTCTGACATGACTCTCTCATACTTCTAGCGGGACTTGGAAGTTTAGTCAGATTTTTATTTCCTTTTGGAGGGAGGGTTTCAAGGCCACTTCCTGTCTGTATGTTCAAGATGAATTTGAAATTCTCTGATCAATTAACTGAGAGACAAAAACTATGACTTCATGAAATCACATGCTAATTACCCCCTCTAGTGAATAAAAAGCTACCAAAAGAAAACTATCAAAAGAAACAGTATGATGATTACTATTTCTAGTGTTCTGATGTCTCTATTTAGCGCAAAAAAAGACTTCAAGTAGTTTTTCCAAGAGATGTGACTTCAAGGAGTCATTCTCATAAAATTATTCAGAATGCATTGATGGTTTTATTCATAATCATGTATTTGATAATCATATTGTGTATTGTTAGTGTTAGGTAAGTGAGTGAAATGCAAACTTTGTTCATCCAGAAAAATCCATTTGCCAAAAGAGACTCCTTATTTGATAGGTATTATTTTTTAAATTTTTGTACTTTGATTTTTTTAAATAATGAATTTCTGTACAGTAGATATGACTACAAATATCATTCTTATTAGTATATGCTTAATACCCAATTATAAGAGTGTTCCAAAAAAGACTTCTTGAAAAGATTCTGCTCATTGCAGGTTCAGAATGTTATTTCATATATTGTTAGTTTCCTTCACAATGGAAATAAACTATAGTAACCATATATAGGGATCTAAATATTAATTTGTATAAAATTGTGGTCATATTACTTCAGACTTCTTGGCTTGATCAGTCTGCAGAAGAGAGAAAGTAATTGTTTACATGGGTTTTAATTTACATGATTGCTAATCTTTCAGCAGTTGGTTGAACTATATATATTTTCTCTCAGAGTAATTATACTTCCAATTAATATTGTTTTAAATATTAAAAACTAAGCAGAACATTGTGATCTTGGACTTTGGGCTCAATGGGACCCAGGAGCAGAGATTCTCTGCCTGCTTCCCCCATCTCTGGTGACCCAGGGGTCACAGCCATTAGCCACCTCCTACTGGCACCAGATAATCTCATTGGCCCCCTCCAGAACTCACGGCTGCTTCTCCTGGAAGGAGCATAAAATGAGGCCCCCATAACCTTGCCACCAAACTACACATCAGGCTGTTTACATTCGGGGTGCCCCAGAGTGGAGGCGGGTAAGAGCCTTTCCTGGCCCAAGGGACCCAGCCCCGGCAGCCGACCTCCACTAGCAACCACCACGACACTCCAGATCACTTTCCACACACTCGGGCTGAGCCTCACGCATGAGCGAACATATTCCTGGATGGTGTGGCTGTAAAGTGGCCGCGCAGCACATTATAAGACACTCCCTACCCTTTTTCTATAATTACCATACCATATTTGATGGAGTTCAGACAGTAGACAACAAATCATAGGGGAAATATATATGCCTATCGGAGAGCCTGGCAAACTAGTGAGATTATCCCGCCCGCATGGCAGAGCCTGGCAAGCTCCCCATGGCGTATTCGATATGCCAAAAACAATAACAATATCAGGTCTCATTCCTCTGACTCTGAAAGAGCCTCCAACCATTGGAAAGATGAGTAAGGAGAGGCTGTTAAAATCTCAGAGCTGGGATGAATAGAGACGTTATTGGCGCCCACTCAAGTAAATCTTAGAACAATGGGATGACAGTGATACAGTGATTGTTTTAAAGATAATTTTTTAGTTCCTGTTGAGAACTGTATAGTGTGTGAAACAAATCTCAGCTTAATATTTAGTATTTCATAAGATTGTTGTGGAATGTGTTAGAAGTACTTGGAGCTATACACAAGCAAAAATAAATTTTTTTTTCAGGAACAAGAGTTAAATTCTATTAAAGTTCAGGCATAGTGTTAGGGTTGGCAGATCTCTGCCCGGGGGAGGCTCGGGGAGACAAAAGAACAAAACCAAGACAACTCTTTCTGCAAATGCATGGGGTTTATTTAAGCCAATATAGCTATATTGGGACCTTCAATTGTGCCTCAATAGCGTGGCATAACTGAAGGCCCCGACCTCCAAAAAGCAGGCTGTATTTATACCCTTTTGGGGGAGAAATGAAAATCTCACATATCAAAGGGAATCACATAGGTCACTTAATTTGCATATCTAAACATTTGTTGACAAATGAAAATCTCACATATCAAAGGGAATCACATCTATATATCAAAGGGGATCACACATATTGGGGGAAAATTACATGTATTGAATCAAAGGAGAATCATACATATCAAAGAAAATCACAGGTATTGGATCAATAGGAAAACCATAGGAAACCATAGGAAAACCATACAAAAGGGAAAACCACACCTATTTCACTTAATATGCTAATTTCAACATTTGTTGACCATTCCAAGCAAATGTTTGTTTACAGTTCCTTGGGGCAGTTTGTTGGCCCATTTGGTGACAGAGTCCTGCCCAGTGGAAGGTCTTGAAGACATCTTTCAAAGCAGTCAAGTAGTTACAAAGGGCAACTTCAGCGGTTAACCCTTAACCTGCCCTTCAGTTCTTGACTCTTAACTTGCCCTCCTCTTCAATCCCCACTTCTCCTTGTGAATATCTCTAATCTTAGAGATTGTGAAGGGGGTGTCTCCCGTTGTCTGGACATGCCACTAGTAGTCTCTAGTTGTCTGGACATGCCACTAGTTGATGTCATTCTGGTTCCAAGAGGGGAGGCAGCTTTTTGATTCCATCCTCCTTCAAAGCAGTTGGTGTGTTCAGGATCACAGACCTCTCCAACGGGGTTCTCTGGTGGCAGTTTTTATATCACCTGATTGAAACCAGATATCTCAATGCATACGGATGAGGAGTTCACTCTGGCAGTGTGCTCCCAGCCCCCATGGAGCTCGGCCTTGATACCTGTAAAGACTAGTAATAACTGGAAAAGAGAGAGAGATCATATTCTGGCCTACACTTCCCTTTTCAAGGCTAAGTTGGAACAGTGGCAGTTGACCCCCCCAAAAAAAATTTTTTTTAAAGAGAACAGAGTTCCTCCATTAATGGGGTTCACACTCACAACAGGGCAGTTGGGATTTTCAAGGCCGGAGGGGCTTCCTTAATCTAGCTACCTACTTCATATTCCCCTAGAGATTCCACCACCTTTAATCCTTAAAGGGAAAGTGGTCGAAGTTCCGTCTTCTGGAGCTGCTTCATGCTGACAGAGGGGCGCTGGCCCTGCCTGCACAAGGGGTGAAATCTCAGGCTACCTTAATTTAGTGGGCCCCAGGCAATGAATTTGTTGGGTTCCTCAAGTTATCTGAAAGAAAAGATCAGATCAATTAGACTGAGGGATGGCACTTAGACCCTGGAGATGTGGAAGGTCCTTTCTGACATAGTAAGAACAAAATAGTTTGCTATCTTAGAAAACATAAGAGTTAAAGCAACATAAACCAAAGCAACGTAATGCCATACCCATTTCTATCATAAAAGCAATGGAAAGGAATAACTGCTTTACCCATGGTTGATAGAAAATGACTTCTTATGTCCAGATTTTTCTAGTAACATAGAAGCACCAAGCTACTTCTCAGATAGGAAAAGCTATCCATTCACTGAAACTATCAGTTGGAGCCAGTAGATATTTATACCTTGAATATAAGTGTTTGATCATTTGCATGTCAAGCTGCCAATCCTTTCCTTGATAAGTTCCTTGAAGTTACAAGTGTTAGGAAAGGAGGCCCACTGTAAGAAATCACGCAACCCGGAGATTCTTCTTGCAGTGATTTATTCAGAGACCTTCTCGGGAAAGTGGACCGAGGGACGAATGAGAAGAAAACCATACCTAGCTAGGCAGCTTCCCTCCTTATCTACCCCTCGCTGCCTGCTTACGCCCAAGTGTCTGCAGCTAGTTACAGCTCGTGGCGTGACAAGACATCCTGATTCCTTATTAGGTGTTATCTACAAAGCACGGTGTAATTAACAAGAAACAGGTGTCCACGAAGCATGGTCCCGTGGCGGCTCTCCACAGCCCACGATTCATTAATGAAACAGAAAGCACAGTTCTGAGTTCCTTTCCATGAAAGTTGGCTTTCACTAGTGTTGGAAGCTTAGTGTAACCCTTTATCTATCAATTTCCTTTTGAAAACATTGTTCCAATGCCTATTGTCCCTCTTTTGCAGAGTATTTTAGATGAGTATTCTCTGGATGGGGTATTAATCCCATGATAGAACGAGAATTAAGAGCTGTTAAAATTCTAGTTCTCTCCAAATGACTGTGTTCATAGAACTAAGAGTGAATACTTAGATGTCCACTCTTGGCACTGTAGCCAATTGACAGGTTGGGGGGAAAGTAATTAATTCTGCACTTTGAGCTGAGGTTCCCCCACTAAAGCTCTGGCTTCCAATACCCTGGTCAGACTAGTGACAGCATCTTCAAGATTGAGTCTCACAGACTAGACTGCTTACTTTACAGTCAGCAAAACACATTGTACCTGAATTACTCAAAAGGGATACCTTATAGATCAAGATTAGAATACATTTACTAGATCACTCTATAGAATTTGAATCTAATTCTTTAAAAAGCAAGTTACAGAAACATGGTTTTCTCTTCACCTTCATTTTAAAATTTGCCTGACGGCTTAACAAATCTGACTTGTTCTTTTGCATAAACACAGCAAGATTGGAGAACTCTCCATTTGGGGTACCCCAATATTTACTGAGAAGTCCTGGGGGCTGGCTAAAGACAGGAGGCATACCAAATAACAGCATTAATCTTATGTGGCACGTCAGAGTTACCCAGGCCTGGCCATAAATGTCCCAGGATGAACTGGATGGCTTCAGGTCTTCAGGTTAAACTGGAGGTGACCTTGAGCCTCATTTGCCATAGAGGCATCCTGGCAGAAAGGAGTCCCTCCCCTCCCTTCTTCAGGGCTGGGAGAGATCCTAGTTTCCAGGGTGTTTCTTGATGCTGAGCGTAGGTCAGGCCGTGTCAGTCACATAGATTTCCGGATTCCTCATTCTCCATAGCAGTGATGATTTCCATTCTTTCCTTGAGCCGGCCTGCCTCTAGGGTCTCCCTGAGGTTTGTAGGGTACTTGAAACAGTACCTGTTAAATACATGCTCCTGTCATTTAGACCAATCCCTTGCTGTTTCCCTGGAAGAGGGTTTTGGGGTCCCATAACTGATTTTCCTGTCTGCATGAGGGGTGGACCCTATTACAGAGAGGAAAGACTTTTATCTGGATTTATGCAAACCAACACAGTGCCATGAAACATCAAAAACATACTGAAGGTACAAAAGAAGAGAAAAGCAAACATTTCACTTTACTCACAGTAAGATGCAACACACCCATTTGTTGTGGGTCCTAGTCAAAGGAACTAGAATCTGTAGAGGAAAAGTGTACAATTTAACATCGTATTTAACCCATTCAATCCTATGTTGAGAACCTTGACTTCCCATTAACAAAAGCACTGTACTGGGAGTACTAGAACAATTCCGAAAGGGATTTAAAGAGTTTCTTAAAACAGTGATCAATTTCTTTCCTTCAAACACAACTTCAAACCTTCTACACATTCCTCTATATTCATTCTGTCCTGTAACTTTCCTTCAACTCATTTCAAAATCAACTTCACTTTAACAGGATTCCTTGCCTTTTTTTTTCAACTGATGATATCTGCATCCATTATCTTTCTGACTTAAGACATGCATCTATATTCCTTATAGTCATCCCATAAGTTTAAACTTTTATTTTACTGAACTTAGTACAACATAATCTCCCAATTTAGACAATAGTTACCAATCATTTCATTTAACATGACAAAACTACTCTGCAGTACCATTTCAAAAGCATTAGGTTAGTTCTATAGATATTCATTTTACTGAACTTAGTACAACCTAATCTCCCAAATTTGGACACTAGTTACCAATCATCTCATTTAACATGACAAAATTACTTGCAGTGCCATTTCAAAAGCATTAGGTCAATTCTATAGATATTAAAAAAAACTTTAAAGATGCTCACACCTAAAGTTCTTAAAACATATTCATTGGGCAAAGGTTCAGTTCACATTAGAAATTAACCAGGAGACATCCTAGAATTCTGATTTCTAGGAAAACACAAATATAAAGATTAAAACACTCATAGATTACCATAAAACATTAAGGATCTCACACTTGCATACAAAGTTCTCTAGGTTCAGGATAAGGTTGGTACCGTAAAACCCAGACTAAGTCCTCAGGCCAATTCGGCCTGTCCTTTCTTCCTCAGATTTCCTTGTGACTTCCAGCTGAGATCTGTTTGAGGTGGTTTGGGGTCTTTATCAGGAAAATGAAGTTTACTCCAGATGAAGCCAAGCCATAGCAGGACCCAGAGTACATTAGTAGGTGTTATCTGTTAAAATATAAGCATAGACTTTTCCTCCTACAAGGGGTTTCACACTATTTCTTTTTTGTGTGTTTGTCAGATTTTAATGCAAATATAAGAATCAATTGTTTTCCCAGACCCTTTCTCATTCACAAAGTTGCAAGAACCAGATACCTGGAAGAGTTAAGAAACCCAATTAGCAAGTCTTATTTGCTGGGCAAACCTGTAATTAGAATTCATTGTTGAGGGAGGGTCTGCATATCCAGTCAGACTGAGGCAGAGCCTGCTGAGCTGGAAAAGCAGGGGGATGGGTAGACCCAGGGAAAATCTTAAGGAAAAAAAAAAAAATCTCTCAAACTGACATCTAAGATTAACCCTTCGTTACCCTGAACTAAGTAGCTTTAAAAAGTTTTGTTACCGGAAATCTCAGAGATCTAATAAAACACAGGTACGATAAGTTTTTCAACCAATATTGCAACTCTAGAAATAATATTTTAAACCGAAGCATTACTCTTTGAGCCTGTTTTCATATATCAGTTATTTCAACTCACAAGATTCTCTAGGTCAAATAATTCTAATCCAGTGCAGATACAAATATATACATTGGTATTCTAGCATAAGACCTCTGGACCATCAATTTTTGTGAAACACAGTAAAACCTTCTTTGACTTAAGTTCAATAGTTCTCGTATCTTAGTTAGTTCAAATCATGAGCTTTCTAACTTTAAACAAGTCCACCATACAGACATGCTTTCAAATACAGAGAGAGAGCCTCCACCACCCCCCTTTATTTTTTTAAACCAACCTTTGATATTAGCACAGAAAAAAAAACCACTCAGACCATCAATATTTATGGAAACATAAGAAAACTTTGTTTATTTTGGTGGTTTCTATACCTCTGTTGCTTTAAAAACAGCTAAATTCCTCATTAAAATTAGCTGAGGCTTGTAAGATAAAGCCTTGCATCCTCTGAATTGTTATTTCACTTTAGTTTTAGGCTAGTTTTAGGAGCTACTTCCTAAGCTCTTCCTAGATAGTACAGACTACGAATTTCAGAAGAGTTACAACTGTTAATAAACATTAATGTTCTTCCAATAAGAAATCTAGATTGAGAATTTCAATCCCTTCGTGGTCGCCACATTCTGATTAGAAATCTTTGTTTAAACCTGATCTAACAAGTTCCAAAGATACCTAAATCTTTTAAATTGCTGGACTACATATCACTCTGACTCCCTTGATTTTGTTTGCTCAGTTCTAAGAATTAATGACTTCAAACTAGCTCTAACACTCGAGTGTTCCACAGACAGACAGACAGACAGACAGACAGATAGTCAGACAATGAACTGACTAAAAAAACACCACTACACGTGCACACATTTGCAGTTGATTGATCGATCGATCTGACCCTTCAAAAACGGCAGGGAGAAAAACTGATAGACAGAGAAAGGAAAGAGCAGTCCCCAGGGCAAATTGAGCCCTGTCGGCCGATTGGGAACATTGCTCCCCGTTTCTCTGTCTGACCAGCCAGTTTCCTGCTTGTTAAAAACAGGTCAAGAAAGCGCTTTTGTTGATATACACTGGCAAAACAACAAATTATGACAAAGTTGCTGAAACCTGAGGTTGTCAGATGTTACCCTTTTAAGGTCAAGACTACTTCTGAGGCAGAGAGCTAGTCTCTTCTTATCAACCATAGGGATAGACTGCCTTCTTTTATAGGGAGAGAGAGATGAGCCCTAGCCCGAACCTCAGACCAATGTGCTAGGGTTAGGGACACGGGAGTTGCTGTGTTTTGTCCCATCTCGACGTACAGGAAGATTCCTGCGATCAAACCTAAAACAAAACAGTACGCAAGCGCTTATCCCTTAGGGGACTTCAGAAGGAGAGAGAAACAGATGGTGCAGAGGCAGAGAAAGGGGAGTTTTAGCTGAGAATATAGGGGTTGCCAAAAGCTTGTGGAGCGGTCAATCTCAGAATTGAGATAGAAGCAAGAAGCAGGTATGGGAGTCAATATGCCAGAGGGGGTCAGAAAGGTTTAAATGACTCCTTTCACCTGCAAAATAAGGGGGAGGTGAAAAGATCCCTCAGGGGGACAGTTAACGTTAAAGGAAGGCCATTCAGCAGAACAAAGAGTTAACTATGAGAGAGAGAGAGAGAGAGAGAGAGAGAGAGAGAGAGAGAGAGAGAGAGAGAGATTCTGAGCCATTGAGCAGACTTCAGACCAGTGAGAGAGAGTCAGAGACAGCCGGGTGGAGGTGGACTGTCCCATCCTCAGGAGATCTCTGTGGAGAAGGAGTCCGAAGGTGATAGAACAAAACCAAATGCCAGAAGGAGGGACAAATAGTAAAGTGGCCGATGTTCAGATTTAAAGCGGCCGATGTCCTGGGATAGACCAGACGTAGATCCTCTGGACCTACCAGATGGAGGCAAGCCAGGCATCCCTGGGTCTCCCTTTATCATCCTGGGGCGTCCCCCAGGGCTGTAGCTAATGTCAACTGGACACGTCTGTCAGACACAAAGCTACTTCAGATCCCAGGACCGGTATACCACAGATACACAGATACAGAATAATTGTGTACATAAAGTCAGTACCGAAAAAATAGGCACCAGTACTTACCCCAAAGAGAAGCTCGGGACTGTCCGGCATCCCTCAGGCAGAGTCAGATCTCGGTGGAACCTCCAAATGTTAGGGTCTGCAGATCTCTGCCTGGGGGAGGCTCGGAGAGACAAAAGAACAAAACCAAGACAACTCTTTCTGCAAATGCATGGGGTTTATTTAAGCCAATATAGCTATATTGGGACCTTCAATTGTGCCTCAATAGCGTGGCATAACTGAAGGCCCCGAACTCAAAAAGCTAGCTGTTTTTATACCCTTTTGGGGGAGAAATGAAAATCTCACATATCAAAGGGAATCACATCTATATATCAAAGGGGATCACACATAGGTCACTTGATTTGCATATCTAAACATTTGTTGACTGTTAACTATTTCCCTGCAAATGTTCCTAGGGCAGTTTGTTGGCCCATTTGGTGACAGAGTCCTGCCCAGGGGCAGGTCCTGAAGACATCTTTCAAAGCAGTCAAGTAGTTACAAAGGGCAACTTCAGCGGTTAACCCTTAACCTGCCCTTCAGTTCTTGACTTAACTTGCCCTCCTCTTCACTAGAATAAATAATTTGTATAGGAGCTACTTAAGATGACGAAGTTCTGGGGCCAGAGCGATAGCACAGCGGGTAGGGCATTTGCCTTGCACGCGGCCGACCCGGGTTCGATCCCCGGCATCCCATATGGTCCCCCAAGCACCGTCAGGAGTAATTCCTGAGTGCAGAGCCAGGAGTAACCCCTGAGCATCCCTGGGTGTGACCCAAAAAGAAAAAAAAAGATGACGAAGTTCTTTCCTTAAGGAGAATAATAGTTGGTTACAATGAGTAACCATTAGCATGACCCAACTCATGGTATGAAGTTGAAGATGGAGGAGGAGTATAAGTGTTCTGTTGCAGTAAAACAAATTAACCCATCACCTTCAACAGAGTGAGAGCATGCCAATCAATTTTGAGGACTGACAAAACTGTCAAGTAAAAAAGAAATAATTTCTGTACATTGAATAACAAAAAATAATTATTTTTTTGAGTTTTCAGGGATGCCTGGGAAAGAAGTCGGAGTGAATTATTACTGGACTTTTTTGTAAATGTGAAACTTATTGAAACCTGACAACCATACTTCTACAGGTGCAGTTGTATGTGATAGTCACGAGGGGGCAGTAAACAGTCCTTGAAATTCAAGTAAAAGTAAGTATTTACATGGTGCCACAGATATAGTGCATTGAATAAGGAGCTTCCCTGGCATGCCACTGACATGTGTTAAGTATAATACTTTTCTGTATATAATACTTTTCTGTATATGTGTTAAGTATAATAATTTTCTGTATATGAAAAGCATTAAGGCAAAATAAAGCATCTTTCTTAGTTCCTTAGGTGTAGAGGGTGCTAAAAACCTTGGAAGGCACATGCTAAAATTCACACTACAATTGAGAACATTTTATATTCATAAAGGATTATTGGAGGGGCTGGAGTGATAGCACAGCGGGTAGGGCATTTGCCTTGTACTCGGCCGAACCCGGTTCGAAACCCAGCATCCCATAGGTCCCCTGAGCGCTGCCAGTGGTGATTCCTGAGTGCACGAGCCAGGAGTAACCCCTGTGCTAAGCCAGGTGTTGATGTCAGTGGGCCCCACGGGTGACTTTCGTGAAGCGGGGAGGAGAAAGACGGTCACTTTCTCTCCAACCGCCTCAAACACACGGGACCCAGGGTTACTGGGTTCTTGTCTCGCTCGCGGAAAAGAATTTCAGGAGTAGACAAGCAGTGAAGTAGCAGATTTTATTTAGAAGGTCTTAGGGAAGGAGGAAAGGATAAGTGGAAAGGGAAAACCAGTAGGAGTAACGCGCTCAAGAAAGAACGCGGGCTCCTCCAAAGATAGAGAGAGCTCTACACACATCCTAGCACTGGACACGAAAGCATGAAAGTACACATCTCAAGGGGGGAGATGCGGGCGACACATGTGCTCGGCCACATGGCACAAGCAGCACATGGGCTCAGGCAGCATATGCGCGCACTTCCTTTGTTCAAGGTGGTCTTTATAGGGTTTCTCCAACCTGCCCCCAAGTGGGGGCTTCTTCCCAGGTAAAAGTCCGTTGCTAAGGAGGTTACCAGGGAGGTTGGGAGTGGTGATGGCCTTCTTTGGGGAACCCCCTGGGGAGGGGTCTATTGTCCTCAGAGTCTGTTGAAGGTCTTATCAGGTCCGTTTCCTGTATCCACAGGGTGGGTCAGTCTCAGGATTCTCCTCCCGGAGACTTTGATGATCTAAGTTTCATTGCCAGGGGCCTTTCCCTATCTACCTGCCTACATCAGCCTTTCCCTATCTACCTGCCTACATCAGTGTGACCCAAAAAGAAAAAAAAATTGTTGGAACAATTTTTAAAATTATTAAAAAAATTATTGCTCTTTCAGGATCACTGAAAGAGCAATAAGTGCACACAGATGGTTTGGGAGAAACCAATTTCATATCACTGGTTCCACAAATTCTTGATTCTGTGACTTGGCTCAAGTCATTCCTGAGTAGCGCTCACATGGAAAATGCAGTATTCAACTCAAGGATCTCTGGGTTTCTCTCTATTTTTATAGGGCCACTGCCATATTTTGATTCAATTTGAGCTTGGTACCTGTCTAATATTACACCTCTGAGTCTTGGTCCTCAGGGACGACACTAGAAATAAATCTCTAATAAATATCATTGACCTTCTCTTCTGTGAATAGGTTCCTGTTGTTGCAGATGAGTCAGGTGAAGTAGGCAGAAGAGGGTGGTAGTTTCAGGAGGTGAGTCAACTGCCCCCAGCTTCACCCGCCTTGGTCACACAGTGAAATGCCTTGGAGGCTCTGAACTTCTAAAGTCGGTCACAAGTTCCTACACGGCATAAATGCTTGGGTCTCACCAGCTCCACCCAGCAGGGGTCAGCTTGCATGTAGGTGATCTTGATCTTCATGGTGCAGGAATAAATCCCACCATCTGACTTCATGGGGGAACCATGGAATTCAGGCTGGATCAGGGAATTTTCAGCAAGGAAAGAAGCCAGTTCTGACCTCTTCCCAGGCTTTTCTCAGGCCTGTCACCTGACCTCTGGCAAGAAAAAATAACTTTACAAAGGAAACAAATAATGAAGAAGTTTGAGAAATATGAGTGGAGAGGAGAGAGACAGAGACAGAGAGACACTGAAAGAGACAGAGAAAGAGAAACAGAAAGACAAAGAGACAGAAACAGACAGAGACAGATAGGCAGAGAGACAGAGAGACAGACAAGTGTTATATGCTTAAGAGAGAACAGACTGCTTCAGAGTAGAGAGAGCCGAGTACACATGCTAAACTGAGCCCCCTGAACACGGGAATTACACTGAGGGTTCACATTCCAATCAGAAACATGGTGAGTCCCTAAGCTGAATGGGGAAATGTATACTTCATGCTCTGCAAAGTTGGTTTGTATAAGATTCCTACCCTCACTTCCCTCCTGTTCTCCCCAAAGTGTTGCTGGGGGCAGGAGATGGGGAGGGGGGGAGACTGTGCTTGGAATTGAGGTCTTCTTTGATATTCTAATCCAGGCCTTTGCTTCTTCAGAAGCCTCTCCTCCCAGTGACTTTTTCTGATCACATTGCAGGGATGCCTGCCTGGCCCACTACAGAGACAGAGCAGATTTATTCTTGAAAAAATGCACACATTTGATGATCGGTACAATATAGTATCTCTTGCTCTCTGCTGAGCACAGGTAGGTGTCTCGTCTTCCGGCTCCTCTCTGCTGCCACCCATAAGTAAATAAGGAGAGCAGAGAAAGACCCCAAGGCAATAAGTGATGAAGAAACAGTGGCTTTGGGACACATGAGGGGTGACTGTGTTAGGGCGCGGATCGAAATCTCCCTTACTGACAAAGAGTTCAGAGACTGCAAAATCGCAAGCAGGATTTATTGTAAGACTGGCTAGCCAGGATCCAGCCACCTACATGGACACGCAGGTCCAGTGGTTGGGCAAAGACCACCAGCTTCCCCAAAGGAGATCTTATATAGGCCTTCCCCGGCCGTTACAGCAGAGCCCACACATTTCATAGCCAATAGATTTGTAATATTACAAACATTCTTAACCAATCCATTTAAAAGGACATCACTCCTTAGCCTATGGCTTTAGAGATCAGTATTCGCGCCAATATTCAGGAATGTCTCGGTTCTGGAGGCAGTCCTGGGTCTTGTGATACGGGTCGTGTGATATGGGTCTGGTTATCTGGTCTGACCACCACCCTACTTGCGACCCAGGGTGGCTGTATCCAAATTCCTTGCTCCGGGACAGATAGACAAGTTATTCTAGAATGAGGGCTCCTGTAAAAAGAGTCTTAAGAAAGCTAAATAGATTCCTGTGTTTGTCCTGGGACAGATCCTCACAACTGAATAATGTCTGACTTAGATGGGAATAAGAAACAGAGTTGATTCTGGTGCAGGTAACACAAGAGCATTGGTGGCAGGTCTCTGTTCGAAGTTCCCAGGCTCATCAGTATTTTCAAGAATGGAAATATTGAATAATAAAGATGCTGAGACTCAGAGTTGGAATGTAGAAAAGAAAGTAGAAAAGAAAAGGAGCTCCCCAAGAGAGGAGGAATATAGGACAGGCCTAAGTTAAAAGTAAAGGGTTTTTGTGTAAGTCTTTTAAAGGCTCTCTGATCAACTGAATATTTTCTCAGTTGACAAGTGTTACTGAGGATGCAAGGTTGTTGCAGGTAAAGGGTCTTCCTGAAGATGCTTTTAGGTGTAAATTGGGATCTTTACATTTCTCATCAGTTGACAAATATTACAGAGGACTAAGGAAGTTACTGTTTTGTCTTTCTAGCCATTTGCTTCACACACTGTGGGCTCCCTGAGAGCCCAAATTTCAGGGAAAAATGTTACCATTCTGGGGAATTTCTGAGGTGATAAGACAGGACCTTGGGGATGAAGTATATGTTAGGCTCATGGAGGAGAGTGGAAGCATCTGGCAAGAGGAAACTGGCTTTTTCTCTCACTGGCAAGTAGAAACTAAGACTGAATCCTTCGATTCTAAATAAATTAGCCTGTGAGCCATATTTTTTGCATACCATGGGTATTCATCTTATTCAAGATCTCCCTAAGATGTTTTTAGTTGTTGTTTTGTTTTATTTTGATTTGGAGTTTTGGTTTTTGTGGGTTTTTTTTCTTTAGAGTATGACATTCCCAGATGTGTTCAGAAACCCCTAGAACGTTTTGCCCTTCCAACTATTAGTGTCTCAAGTCTTGCTATTACTGTCTGGTTTTTCCCAAGTGTAAAATCTCCATGCTTTATCATTAACATGGTTACAAAACTGTTTTCTCATTTTAAGACTAAAGTCCTTCCTTATGAAAAAAATATTTGCTCAAACTAATTGAGATTTTACTAAGCGAAAGGTCCTCCCCCCCCCCACCTTTGTACCTTTTGTAGGTGAAATCACAAAACTAATGAGTGTTTAAAGTAACTTTGTGTTCACCAAGCACCAGAATCTCAATAAATGGAATATCTCTCTTTAAATATCACCAACACAAGTTGGGTTGCTCAATGTTTGAAGGTCAGTACTCAAAAGGCAAGAGTTGATGTGAGAAAAATAACTTTAATCAGGGCCTAGTAACCTCAGAATTATCCAGTACACTCTTTTTTTAAAAAAAAATTGAACCATCATGAGATAGTTACAAGCTTTCATGTTTGAGTTACACAATGATCAAACACCCATCCCTCCACCAATGCATAGTCCCACCACCAATACCCCCAGTATACCTCCCTTTTCCTACCATCCCCCTGCCTCCATGGCAGACAATATTCCCCATACTCTCTCTCTCCTTTTGGACATTATGGTCTGCAATACAGATACTGAGAAGATATCATGTTTGGTCCATTATCTACTTTCAGCACACATCTCCCATCCTGAGCGATTCCTCCATCCATCATTTTCTTAGAGATCCCTTCACTATTCCAGATGCCTTCTTCCCTCAACTCATAAGAGCACACTCTTATATCCACCCCAACCCCTCCCACCCCCCAGTAAAAAAAATCTAGTTTGATGGTCACAGGAAGGGGGTTACAGAGAAAGAGACCAGGAAGCACATTTTTAGGCAGAGCAGGTATAGATGGTAGGGTCCAGAGTCATCTGTAAATTCACTCAGGGGCTGGTACTCGAAGGCACACTTCCCTTGTGACTCCAATAAATCAATTTAATTAAATCTTTCTCTTTGGTGGGCTGGGGTCTGGGCCATACCTGTTGGTGCTCAGGGCTGACTCCTGGCTCTGTGCTCAGTAATCATTCCTGCTTGTGCTTACTGGACTTGTAAGCAGTGTAAGACTGCACAAAAGATAACCCCCTTATCTCTGCATTATCTCACTAGTCCCTTATCATTTTACCCTTTAGGAAAAGATAAGATGACATCTTTTTTTAATTTATTTTATTGAATCACCATGTGGAAAGTTACAAAGTTCTCAGGCTTATGTCTCAGTTATACAATGCTCAAACACCCATCTTTTCACCAGTGCCCATATTCCACCACCAAAAAAAAAAAACCCAGTATACATCCCACCCCCCACATCCCAACCAACCCCTCTGCATAACTGATAAATTTCACTTCCTTTTCTCTTTTCCTTGATTACATTCCATATTTCAACACAAAACTCACTATTGTTGTTGGAGTTTCAACACAGAACTCACTATTCTTGTTGGAATTTATCCCCCAAGAATACGGCCCTATTGACAGGGAAATATTTGATAATTAGTTTTCCACTGATGAGAATGAAGAGATATAAAGGTTTAGGATTTCTGTATCTTAGTAATTAAGTCCAGGGAGATTTAAGTTAGAAATTAAATCATTTCCCTTCCTGGGGCAGCATGGAGCAAAAGCTTAGTTCACAGTCTGGATACATGGCTGCAAGCACTTGCTGGAACCCCAAGTCATGTAGCTGGCTCTGGATCCTGCTCGTTCAGCAGCAAAGCGGCTGTGCAAAGGCATGGCCACCCGGGTCGAATCTCGGCGGAGCTCGAGCTGGCACCGGCCCGGCCCGAGACTGCCCAGGCGTCCTGCTGTTTCAAGTTCAAAGCACTTTTTTTTTTCCTGTGCCACCAAGTTCATACCTGCTTAAAAGTCCCATAAAATAGCGGACACCACACCTCTTCCTCACAGAGGGAAGAAAAACCAAGGAAGAAGGATATTTTCTCTGTTAGCCAGCGTGGGGCAAAAGCTTAGTTCACAGTCTGGATACATGGCTGCAAGCACTCGCTGGAACCCCAAGTCATATAGCTGGCTCTGGCTCCTGATCGTTCAGCAACCTCCCTAAACAGACACGCTTTCTGGCTTCTGGCATTGAATTCACCTTTCTGTTTCTTTGGGCCAGCTTCATAAATACTGTGAGGAGTGTCATATGACTAGGATAATTGTACAGAAATAGCAACTTGAATTCAGAGAAGGTCAGTTCCAGCGTTGCTACTGCAGCTCCCTTAGACCCATGCATGCTCTGTGTAATGTGACTTTGCACCTGCTCCCATCAAGACCAGGGGTGTCTTCCCTCCAGCCCTGGGCCCCGGATGGGTCTGTGCACTTGTGATGGGGTCCTTCCCTGGATTCTCAACATGTACACATCCTTGGCATATTGACTGCTTTCAGCTAAAATTCCTCACGGAGGAGCTGGTACAAAAAGGAACGGTCACATTCCTCTGTCCTTGAGTGTCAAGAATGGATTCCCATGAGAAATTTTGGTACTCCCCCACTTGTAAATTTTATTTTTTCAGCTTTGTCTCTTTACTTTCAGTCTGATCATTTAGAAGGACTAGGTTATGAGGTGCTAAGAGACTGACTTGGAGCCTATAGTTTGGAGGATGTGACAGTCTCTGCCTGGGGGTGTCACAGTTGATTTCTATTGACCCTCATTGGACCAAAGTAGAATGTTAACAATTCTGCATTGGAAAGGACTCCTGGGTGCAAAGAGCTGGTCAGTGGGTACTGTATAATAGAGCCTACACTGGACACCTTTTTCTTCATTATCACACTGAAAAATAAATCCTTAATGATGTTCCTCAGCATTTCCAGTATCTGCGATGTGTGTTCAATGTATGTTGTACCACCTCACCATTCTCCCTCTTGAATATTTATGTGTTTACTGAAAAACTATTAGAATGTAAATGAGCTGTGACATCATTCACTCTCTGCTAGGCATAAAACCAGAGACCTCCTCCCTCCCTTTGAAGCTACCCTCCAGTCTGTGCAGGTGAACATCCTCCCAATGTAAGTTGTCTCGCTGACAATATATCACCTGCTTTCTAGCCAGTTGTTCCTGTTACTTTTTTCTAGGATGACATGCAGGAAGGGTAGGAGGCATCCTGACACCAAAGACTGCAGATTCAATGCTGAAAAAAACCTACACAAGGGACATTAAAATCTGTAAGTCCAAGCATTTTATCCCAAAAGGGAGTGACAGCAAATGTCCATTTATCTTCATCTTATGAGTATGAAGCCTCCACACCAAGTTAAAATTTTGTGACTTTTTCCCCTGATAATCAGTCTTAAGTCAATAAAATTATTTGATAAATAAAATAACATAGAAGAAGAGGAATTTTTTTTCTTTCCTGCCCTTTATATGTACAATAGAATGTTGACAGGGTTTATTAACTGACCTAGGCCCTAAGCCCAGAGGAATAACCTGAAATAACCTGGTGGAGAATCAGAAGCACAAGGAGCCATCAGTCATCTGACTAGTGAATGACTGCCCCTGGTGACCATGGCCATACCAGACAGGTCAGTCCTTATCTGACCAGTCAGCTGCTCACTGGTGCAGGGGTGCAATCTTCCATACAGACAAAATCAGCAGACTAGACTATATCACTGGAAACTTCCAACTAATCTGCAGTCTCATGACAAAAAGTAATCTACATTTTTGAAGCCTCTGAGTTTGGGGGGACTTGTCACATAGCAAAAGTTAGCATGTATGGTTGCACTTATGATTACTTTATTAAAGTATTTTTTGTATAATTCAAATTATTATAGTTGAAAGGACAGAGAAATTTGCTGCTGGAACGGAGAAATTTGCTGTTGGTGTGTGTGTTGAGATGTTTTGAAGGCTGCTTTGATTCATTTTAGCAGTTACTCCCCCCGATGTTTTTGTTTGTTTGTTTGGTTTTTTAAATCTCTGGTAACTGTTTTAGGGATGGCATGGTATAGCAGCACTAAAAGTGTAAAAGGAAAATATTAGTATTAATGTGTGTGTGTGTGTGTGTGTGTGTGTGTGTGTGTACATAGGACCAGAGACATAGTGTAGTGATGCTACATGGGTTCAACCTTCAGTAATACAAAGGGTCTCTCAAGCACAGCCAGGAGAGCAGAACCAGAAATGAGCTCTGAGTACAGTCGGCTGTGACCCCAAAACTAAACATATATCTATGATATATATATTTAAAATATAACAAAAGGAAAGAAGGGAACTTGTAAACCCTAATCAGTTCAGTTATAGTTAGACCAATATTATGTGAAATGCTAAAATAGATAAATAATGGTTCTAAAAATCAGGATTTATTTTGCATAACAAGATTAAGAGATAAATTGACATATGCATTTCATACTAACTACATAAGATTGATATTATAAGAGTTTTAGAAAATAAGATCTACTTACAGTCTGAAATAAGTGGATGAAATTTCATAGATAATAATTTTGACAGAAACTATTAAGTTTTCCTAAGTTTTCTTTCATATTTACTTTTTAAGTTTTCAAGAAGTAAAGAGAAAATGAAGGCATTTAGCAAGAAAATACTTGAACAAAAACTTTCATAGTATTTCTCAGAACTTTTTATTTGAACCATTCAGTTTTCTACAGATCTTAAACTCTGACATGGAATATTTATTTATGTTGTTTGAATTCTTTTTTGACTCTACATTGAGTGCCTACAAGACCAGATATTTTTCTGGAATCCATTCATGGAGAAAGAGACACATATAATTTTGATTGCAAAGCTTCCATTCTGACCCTGCCCTCCAGAGCAGCCCCATTTCATCTCTATATTCATCATTAATTTCAATAATCTGATTTTCATTTGGGCACCAAGTAATGAATTATAAATGAGTGGGAAACTATTTATTTTCATGTTTCACACTTAAATTAAACTTGGAGAAGATAACAACTTTTTTGGAGAGAAATCTTAGTTGAAATCTCAATAGCATGTCTCAATAACTCCTATTGCATGTCTTTGCCTGGAAACTGTAAGCCAGGTCAGAGTAATCTATTTCCTAAGGTAGAAAAATGAAAATTGCCTAAGAAGGAAAGGATAAACCCAGTACACATCTTGAGCACCCATTATTCTTATGTATTTTGAAGGTGTCCTAATAGATGAAACTGAGATAAGAATGCAATGGGTTTCCTAAACCCTGAAAACAGATTTTTAAAAAATTTTATTGAATCACCGTGAGATAGTTAAAAGCTTTCATGTTTGGGTTATAGTCACACAATGACCAAAAACCCATCCCTCCACCAGTGCACATTCCCCACCACCAATATCTTCGGTATACCCCCCTTTCCTACTCTCCCCCTGTCTCCATGGCAGACAATATTCCCCATACTCTCTATATATATTTTTGGGCATTATGGCTCGCAACACAGACACTGAGAGTTCATCATGTTTGGTCCATTATCTACTTTCGGCACACATCTCCCATCCTGACTGAGTCCTCCAGCCATCATTTTCTTAAAAACAGATTTTAAATTGAAGTAAGTCCAAAGAAATGAGAACTCTAGATGAGTACTCTGATCCTTGTTCTACTGTCCTTCCCCCAAGAAGTCTAAAGAAAGGACACTGTTCTTCATTTTTGTTCTTACTTTGTCTGGGTAAAAACATCTGATCATTGATAAAAAGAGATATGCCTCTGGAGAAGACCCAGAAAGATATTCTTATTTTTTCCTGGAGCCCACCAATCGCAATCCAACCTTTCCTCCTTGCTTTTTTTAATGAAAAACAAGTAAGCAAACAAAACTCTTCTCTGATGCTACAGTTGAAATGGGTTGTTCTGGGGAAGTAAATCCACCATCTTTCATCTGTCTGCTTGATGCTTGTAAGTTGATTTCCCTGGATGCCATCACTTGGACTCTCATTTGAAGGTCCTTGAGCAGCAGTAGAATAAAACTTTTGTGACTCAACATTGACTTCTGGGTCACTCCTAAATGTTTACGTACTATGCTACTTCTCTTAATATCTGAAAATAAATATAATAAGGATATTTGGAGGACAACCACACCATACGAACTGCCATGCTGAACTTCCAGGCAATTTAGGTGCACACACGTGAAGAAGGAAGATTTTGAAGTAAAGGCAGTCCCAAGAAAACATTGTAGCGAGAAAATAAAAGAACAGGATGATGGAAAGTTTGAGTCCCTTCTTAAGTCATTGTCACTGTGCTGATACAACCCAGTTAATGATGGTATAAGAAAATCACTAATTATGGGAAATGTAATAAGATCATTGATCATTTCTTCTTCATTGATATGAACTGGAGGCTCCAAGGGATCAATGATGCTGCTGCAGGTACCACACTTGATACAAAACCCCTTTCCCAATTACCCCAATTCTCTTGGAATACAACACTGGATGTTGAGAGAGATAAATGTCTCTTCTGTATATCTGAGTTCTGGTACTAATTGGTAGGTCATATGTACAACTGGGGAAGATTCATATAGTTGTGGTATTCTGATTTGGGGGTGCTAGGAACTAAGGGACACTGGAGCCTTAGTTGAGAAAGCAGATGCCCAGGAGTGGATATTGTCTGGAGTCAATTAATTCCCAAGTTACAAAAGCATAATATTAACTGTCTTCATGTGTTTATACAAAAAAGGACATTGCTTTAGAGTAAACTATGCAAAGAACATAAGAGAAGGAGAAAAGCAATATTTAACTGACAATACAAGTTCAATGTCCTTAGAAGGATCTGACCTTACAAGTTAACAGAGTCTGATTAGGGGATAAAGGTGATAGACCAGCTGGGGAAGCAGAGCACAAAGAAAGAGGTTACAGATAAGCAAAGGAATGGGAGTGACTGCAGAACACTGTGATGGGTGTAACCCAATAAATTTAGGCTCCCATTGGTACGGGAGAAAGGACACCACAGCACCAAGGGATCTACAGCACCACAACGTAGATCCATAATGTTGACCATATACATTGTGACAACTCCAATAGAATGTAGAGACTACAGTGCAGAGCTAAAAATTAGAGACCACTTTATTGCTGACAGGATATAATTCCTTTTGGCAGATAAACTTAACTTCTGCATCACAGTTCTCAGATATAATTTTTTTTTTTGTAATGGTAGCACAGCTGTTTTCTCTAGCATCACCAAAAATCTTCAGGCTGTAGAAGACAAGAAAAGTCAAGAAAAGTTTCACTTTTCTCAAAAAACTGTTGTTTCCTTAAACAATTCTCCTTATCCAGACAGTATCTCTGACAACTTTCAGGAAACATCGGATGCTAACTATCCTAGCATAACTAAGTGCAGATTCACAACTACTAAGGGACAAGTTTTTCCTGTATCAGTTATGTCCATATGTGGAATTTGCAAGTTCATCTTTGTAGGAAAGTTTCACCATAGTAAGAAACTTAAAAAGAGAAACTTAGGAACTGAACCTCTTTATTCTGCTATAACCTGACTTGTAAAAAGTCATTAAATTCAGCTGCCTCAGTTTTTGCAAATGAAAAAAGTAAAGCGGAGATGATTGGAGAGCATGCATGTGTGAGTGGCATGGTCAGAGAAAGTATGTCCTTGGTGATGGAGCAAGTACCTCAACGGGGTGGATATGCAGTTCCAGAGAGTTGGGATTCAGCTAGCAAGAGAAGCTCTGTTTCTATCTTGTGTCCTCAGAGCTTCCTTTTCCTCCACTCATGAGGCAGATGGCTGGTGTCTGCTTCAGTATTTTATTAGTCTCAGTCAAGCACGGGTGTGGTGTCTCACTGCAGGCAGCGTGAGAGAAGAGGACAGACAATAGTAAAGAGGTAACTTTAGAGTTTCGTGTGCAGAATGAGTGTCAGACTCATTTTTGGTGTGAAACATATCAACAATGAACTGTCACAGTCTCTAAAAGAACTTGTCTTAATTGGGCCGTCACTAAGCTCCCTATTTGTGATCTCTCCAAGCCCTTAGCCTTTCTTCCATTTTCAAGGCAACTTTCTAGTGCTCATTGGACTGAAGCCATGACCGCCGTTCCAGGAACCCTTCATGGCTCCAGGGCTCCCTAAAAATACCTCTGACTGCTTCTCTGACTGCATCTCATTCAGTCCCCAAAGCAATATTGAGAAAACTCTGGCTTCATCTTCTGTGTTTTTGTTAGCTGAACACCACGGTTGAATGCTTAAATAGTAAAAGCAACTGATACTCTTCTTACTATAGCCATCTGATAACTGCCATCTTTATTAAAACACCATTTCCGTTTGCCAGTATGGTGCTGTTCAAATCTACAGTGCTAGGGGTCACCAGGTCTGCAGCAATGACCACTCTCTGGGAGCTTTGAGTGTGGGGTGGTGGGTATGTGACTTTCTGATAAAATGGGGATCAGAGAGTGTTCCATATGCTTTAGCCATTGCATAATTTCCAAGGGACCTCAGAATATCATTTGAATTCTCAGAATAAGTGGAATGTCAAATTGAACCTGATCTGCTTCACCAATATTGGAGCTCATTGACATTATATTGGCATTCAATTTTATTTGGAAAGTAAATAAGATGAACATCTATAAAAAACCAAATAATAAAAATCTATGTGCAGACAATAAATATAATAGATCCAAACTAATCTTAACTATATAGGAAAACATAAAAATAAGTTATACCAGAGTTTAATTGATAAGGAAGTAAAGTACAAACAAGAATCCCCAAAAAGCATTCAATATCAGGATAGCTTTTGCTCGACAAAATGTGTATATTTGTCTTTTAAAATTTGTTCTAGTTCATAAAGCTTTTAAAATAACCTTTATCTTAGAGTTTTGCATTTAAGGAATTAGTTTAGCATACGATTCAATGTCAGAGAATGTAGTTTAGTATAATGCTCAAATATGTCAGAACTGACTCATTAACTAAACATTTATTTCTATATTTAATACTTTTCAATATTTTATATGTTGGTGCATGTTTTATAGTTTTGAATATGCTCCTGAGATTTTCACTTTCTTTTCTTTTTTCTTTTATTATTCACTATCCCTATCACTATCATCCTGTTGCTCATCGATTTTATTAAACAGTCTCAATAATGTCTCCATTTGTCCTAGCCCTGAGATTTTAGAAGCCTCTCTTTACTCGTCTTTCCCAACTTTGCCACATTGGAGACACTTTCAGGGTCAGGGGAATGAAACCCATCTTTTTTACTGGTTTTGGCATATGAATATGCCATGGGGAGTTTGCCAGGCTCTCCCATGCAGGTAGGAAACTCTTGGTAGCTTGCCAGGTTCTCCAAGAGGGAGAACTAGGCTACAAGCTTCCAGAAACTTGGTTTTATGGTATCTGGATGTTGGTTGTTGATAGGATTACACGATGCCGGGGGCAGTCTCTGGGTGTGACCGGCTAGCTACTGGAAAATGGGTTATCTGAGTGGAAGAGGCACAGTCCCGATCTGAGTAGGCTTGGAGATCTCATTCTCGGGTCCTGCACACCTGGGTTCCACAGTGTAGAAGTTTATCACGTCTGCTTTACATACAGAAGGTCCTGGGTTTGACCCCCAGTTGAAACACACAGTGGTAACACTTTTTCTTTTATTATTATTATTATTAATAATTTTTTGTATTGGATCAGTGTATGATAGACCCTTACAAAGCTGTCCATGATTGGGTTTCAGTCATACAGTGTTCCAACACCCATCCCTCCACCAGTGTACATTTCCCAGCACTAGTGTCCCCAGGTTCCCTCCCATCACCTCCCCCAGCCTCTCTCTATGGCAGGCAATTTCTTCTCTGTTTCTCTCTCGGTCTTGCTCTTGCTCTCCTGATATTTCATTTTTGAACTTTTATTGTTAAAATGTTTGGGCTGGGGCGATAGCACAGCGGTAGGGCATTTGCCTTGCAGGTGTCTGACCCAGGTTCGATTCCTTTGCCCCTCTTGGAGAGCCTGGCAAGCTACCCGTGCTGTATGCAATATGCCCAAAACAGTTACAAGTCTCACAATGGAGATGTTACTAGTGCCCGCTCGAGCAAATCAATGAGCAAGAGGATCACAGTGACAGTGATTGTTAAAATGTTTAAAATTTGTACCATTTATATACAATTATATAAACTGTAATTTATATCATTATATTAAATCATTCATGTAAGTCAATGCTTTACCACCAACTTTTAGCCCTGGCTTTCCAATGCTGGTGATAATCACTAAAGTCCATGCCTCATGGTTTAAAAAATGCTACTGAAGAAATTCTAAGTAGTTTATAATTAGAATTTTTTAAATAGAATGTATCATCTTCCTTTTAAAGAAATTAGATTCATTATCTCTTTCAACAACTTTGTAAATAAAATAAATGCTTTCAAATATAAATAAATGCTATTAGAATGGGAAAATAGTTGAATTGGTGGAACACGAGTACAGTGTGCTCAAGGCCCCGAGTTTGATCCCTGGCACTGCACGCCCTCCCACAGTCCAGCACTGCCAGGTGTCCCCCAGGTGGTCAGGGCTCTGCAGTGCCCATCACTGGGCCTGAGCATGACACCCTTAGGGCTGCACCACTGGGCCAAGCAGAGCTGGGAGTAGCCCAAGGTCCCCAGTGCTACTGGTTTTGGATCCTGTAAATAATTAAAACAAAGAAATGTGGAGAAAGAGAGACAGACAGATATACAGAAGAAAAGCACCTGCCATAGAGGCAGGCAGGGGGTGGGGGGGGTGGGGATTGATGGAAGGAAACTTGGGGACACTGGTGCTGGGAAATATATACTTGTGGAGGGATGGGTGTTGGAACACTGTATGAGTGAAACCCAGTCACAAACAGCTTTGTAAGGGTCTATCTCACAGTGATTCAATTAAAATAAATAAATAGATAAAACAAATGAAAAAGTATTGTTATAAAGGACTTATTTTTCATATGAATTATTTAATGAATACAAGAAATATTGATCTGCTCAATCTATTCTAAACCTCTTGAAAATTCCTAAGGTTTAATTAAAATTAAAAAACTCAACCTTCAATAACAATGTTGCTGTCTTTCCACATAATGCTCTTCTATGTGGAATATTTGCATAACTCCTCTAGTACTCACCCAGTAGGATTAAAAAAAGAATCATTAATCCATTTCCACTTCTTCTCTGGTGATGAAAATGTTAATCCAATCCAAAATTCTTTTCCGGTCTCATTTATAGCCATTTGTATCTCATTCTAAATTAAATAAGAAATGTATAAGTATTGAATCTTTATATCTATTTATAGTGTGCATATCTGCTTATTACCTAAAAACTCATTCAGACATCTTTCTCTATGAAGACTTTCTAAGTTCACTATCAGGATTATTTCTCCTTTGTGAAACTACTTTATCTTTCTGTATTTTAATGTTTATATTCATAAAATTACACCCGTATTTGCTTACTTCTCTATTTAGTATCTTAGAGTGAGGAATTCTTGACATCAAAGTCCCATTATCTTTAGGCAAAGTCTAAAGGTGTTGACGTAGTTAGGAGAAAGAACTAATTCTAGGGGCCAGAACGATAGCACAGCAGATATGCCATTTGCCTTGCACAACGCATGTGACCCAAAAAGCAAAAAACCAAACCAAACCAAAACAAAACCCCAAGAACTAATTCTATTCCAGTCTTTCATTTTATTATTTACCAGTTCCTTCTCGTCCTGAATAAGCAGTAGCGTGGATCCCTTTCTGGAACAGTGGGATTGACTGGCATTCCAAGATTCCGATGTAGATGAAAAATTCAAGCATTTCTGTTTTAGCTGTTGCCACGGTTCTGTGCAAGTCAACAGAGTGGGCCGCTCTTAAATATGAGAAGAAATAAATATACTAAGTGTGGGTTACACTTGTATTCTGTCCCTTCCACCATAATTAATCAGACAAGCACAGGTTTGCTTTAATTTCTTTTTTCTGCCAGCCAGGAATAAAACTCAGGACCTCAGACCAGAGTGACAGTACCATGCTAAGGACACTTGCCTTGCATGCAACCCACCTAGGTTCCATCCCTGGCATCCCAAACGATCCCTCGAGCCTGCAAGGAGTGATCCTTGAGCACAGAGTCAGGAGTAAGTCCCTGAGCACTGCTGAGTGTGACCCTAAAGCAAACTAACAAACAAAGAAAAAAAAGTCAACTTGGGACCTCATAGATGCAAGGCCTGAGCTCGCTCAGCAGTCCCGTCCGCAGGCCCTGTGCAGCCATTAGTGACACGCCACAGTCAGCTTTCACCTTGGACATTTCTTATAACACTCAAGAATTTATTATAATTTTTAGGGTTTTGAGATATACTTTTAACTTGTATCAAAGTTATAAATTGGTCATATGTATAGAGCATAATTGAAACTGTAGGACATTAAAATAAGAAAAATGACGAGTAATGGGAACAGCTAAGTCTTTCATTGATGATGCCAACAGAGCAGAGGTGCGAGGAGTCAAACCTGCAGTTTCCTTAAACTCACCACTCAATTCTTATGATGCGGGCATCTGTAGGAAAACCACTCAAAAATGTTCTGTTAGAACATCCATTTTCACTGAGGTAGTGTGGGAATCCACCTCAGGGAGCAAGAAGGACTGGCTGGTGGCTAACCAGGAGCAACCCAGCAGCAGTTGGTGGCTTCAACTTCTTGACAGAGAGCCAGGACAGCCTCAGTCAGTAGATCCCTGACAAGATTTCTCCTCTCTCCTCATTAATCTCCAGATACGCATAAACTTACATGCTGCCCTCTGTGGGTGCATAATTATATGCTAATGGTGCATGAAACATATGAATAAGCATGTAATCTTTAAATACATGTGAAACTTTAGCCCCACCCCGATCGTGCTTCTCATGTTTATCTGCATTTGCATATTCTTCTCCTCAGCCCACTCCTTAAAACTCCTTGACTCCCAAACCTGGTAACTCTGCTTGAGAGCCTCCATGCCCACATCAGGTGCATACTAACTCTTTAATAAATGTCTCTCCTGCCCTTTGGACCCTGCTGCGGAGCGAGCATGATGGAAGAGCCCAAGGAAGCGCCCTTGGACTCCAAGCAGCCCACTGAACTAATTCCTGCACGGGATTGGAGACCCCACGGCGGGCTGAAACAGTGGAAACCAGGCATCCCCCAATTCTTTTAACCTCTCTCTCTCAACCCCTTTCTCCCGAGCACAGCGCAGGGTCCGCGGATTTCTGAGCGCAAAATGGAGACGCCGAGCCTCTCTCTAGGTTTCTCCATCTTATGAGCACCATAAAAGGGTAGAAGTTTGTAGTGATGTTATTTCTGGTTGTACTTTCCCTGGACTTTATACAGAAACCCAAAACTAATGTCATCTTAGCATCAGCAATATGTAATGGTTCCTTTTTAATGGGTCGGACTTTTGTGGGAGATCCTAACAAGAATAGTAAGTCTGTTGCTGAAATATTGAAGGCAATCAAAGTGGTAGCCATCTCTCTAGACTGAACTAAGCTATATCCCCACGCCGGCTGAGAAGAAATTTTCTTCTTTCTCGGGAAGAAACGCGGCGTGGCGTCAACCATAGTGTGATGTCCATTAAGCAAACAGACCTGGTGGCGTGGGAATGGGATATAAGGAGAAAAATTATGTACATGGAACAGTGGGACCCTGGTGGAATCTCAAGCCGGAGCCGATACCAGCGCAAGACCTTTGGTTCCAGAAACTGCTTGCAGACACTCTACTAGACTATCAACTAAGCCAGAGCCCCACGCCTGCTGATGACGGGAAATAACCATCCTTTTCGTTTTTTTTTCCCTTTGTCAGACAGCGTGGCGATTACTAAACAGGCGTGAACTCGGTGGCGCGGGGCAAGGGGGAAAAAGAAAAGTTATGTAACAAACAGCGGGACTTATTATCTCTATATTCTTAGCAATGGAGAACTATCAAATGCCTCCTTGGCAATAGGACTGTCTTTTTCTTTTTTTGGGGAAACCCCAACAACGGTAGTGAGTTGTGTGTTGAAACATGGAATGTAATCGAGATAAAGCGCAAACGAAATGAAACTTATCATTTACAAAGGTGGGGACTGGGGAGGTGGGAGGGGGCGGCAGGTATACTGGGGGGGGGTTGGTGATGGAAGATGGGCACTGGTGAAGGGAAGCGTGTTTGAGTATTGTATAACTGACATAATTCTGAGAACTATGTAACCCTCCACATGGTGATTCAATAAAATTTAAAATAAATAAATAAATAAATAAATAAATAAATAAATAAATAAATGTCTCTCCTATTACTTACACCTTCTTGTCCTTGAACTCTTCCTGCAACAAAGACAAAAAGCTGAGGTATAGCTGGACTGAACCTACATCCACTTTTCCAGGTACCATTGATTTTTGTTTTGTTTTAGGTTGGGGGTATACATGGCAATACTCAGAGGTGACTTCTAGCTTCAGACTTGGGAATTATGGTTGGTAGCCTGCCTCATAAGCTGGAGGAGAAGGCAGCTGGAATAGAGAATGGATCACTAAGTCAATGATGGTTGGAGAGATCGCTCGGGATGGGAGACATGTGCTGAAAGTCAGTGTCTGTGTTGTACACCATAATGCCTCAAAGTAAAGAGAAAGTATGGGGGAAATTGTCTGCCATAGAGGCAGGGGGAGGGGTCAGACATGTGTGGAGGGGGGATCCTGGGGACATTGGTGGTGGAAAATGTGCACTGGTGGAGAAATTGGTGTTCGATCATTGTATGACTGAAATTTAAACATGAAAGCTTTGTAACTGTATCTCATGGTGATTCAATAAAAAGTAAAATAAAACAAAATAAAGCAGCAACTAGAAAAAATTTAGGAATTATTCTTGGTTGTACTTGGATGACCATATGTAGTGCCTTGGATTGAACTTGTTGGCCACTTGCAAGGCAAGTGCCATACCTGCTGTACAGTCTCTCCAGCCCCACAGGTACCACTCTTCAGTGCAGCAGGAACCTCAGATTACAACTTTTCCTCCTCACTGAATCTTTCCTCCAAGAACACAACAAACCTGTTTCTTTCGGCAGAGGCAACATCTTTTTATAGATCCAGGAGAGCTTGATTTGTTCATCCTAAGACCAAGAGTTCTCCTGAATTCATGGACACAGGACTAACACACAGACTGAGCAGATAAATTGGGATTAGGTTGTCCTGGTGGCCGCTGCGGCTAACTGGCAAGAGAAATTTTCCACCCCAAGTAGGAACTCAGAAGATCCTTGTTTTCCTTGAGGCTCAGAGATGAACTGGTACCCATCCAGAACCTCCTCTACTTCTATGAACAAACTGAGTCAGCTCTCTGCTAACACATTCAAAATGAAAAACAACCCAACCATGGATGACTTTGTAATTTTATGATAAATTAAAAAATTAAACTGAATGAAAAAATTTAACTAAATTAAAAAATAATTTGGTATTAAAAAATAAAACGATCTTATTATATAAAAAACAAACTGCAAAAAACATTTCATTTTCCTAAATTAATGACATATACCATGAAAGATCATAAATACTAAAATTGTTATAGTATATTATATACATTTATTTTGTGTGATCCATTGGACAAAGAATATCTTTGCTTTTTTGTGATTTTTGGTTTTATGTCTGTATATATATATATACACATATATGTGTGTATGTATATATTAGTGTGTGTCTGTGTGAGAGATATGTGTATCAGTGTGTGCTGTGTGTGAGATGTATCAGTGTCTATGTATGAGATATGTATATCAGTGTGTTTATGTGTGAGATGTGTGTGTGTGTGTGTGTGTGTGTGTGTGTGTGTGTGTGTGTGTGTAGCATTCCCTGAAGATTTTTCTAGGTTTCTTAAAATTTTTCCTCAGAAATCTCACATTCTTCTCTCCTGGAAGGGAGCAACATGGGGCTCTCCATAACCATGCCATCAGACCCTGCACCAAGCTGTTTCATTCAGAGTGTCCCAGAGTAGGGTGAGTGAGACCCCTCTCCGCCCCAAGGAACCCAGCCCCAGAAGACAAAAACTTCCACAACTCAGCCACCACCACACTCATGGCCGCTCTCCACATGCTCTGGCTGAGCCTCAACTAAAAGCTCATTCATTCCTGGACCAAGTGGACTCAAATGCGGCCACATGATACTTCAAACCAAATATTCTACCCATACTCCAGGATTACTGCACCATATTTGACAGGGGTCAAAATAGGAGACAACCAATCTTAGAGGGAAATATACTTTTTTTACACACAAACACACACATACACACATACACACACACAAGGCTCAACTTTTAACAACATGTTAATGATCTCTTATAGAGGGCTTAATGGCCTCTGGGTGAAATACAACAATCCTCATACTCTTTCCTCTAAGGATATTTTTTTCTAACATTCTCAGCAAATTTTCACTGTCACTGTCACTGTCATCCCATCACTCATTGATTTGTTTGAGCGGGTACCAGTAACATCTCTCGATTGTGAGACTTATTTGTTACTGTTTTTGGCACATCCAATATGCCACGGGTAGCTTGCCAGGCTCTGCTGTGTGGGCAAGATACTCTTGGTAGTTTACCAGGCTCTCAGAGAGGGGCAGAGGAATCAAACACGGGTCGTCCGCGTGAAAGGTGAATGCCCTACTGCTGTGCTATTGCTCCAGCAAATTTTCATAATAAATAATATAAAATATATTATTTTGGTTGTACTTTGGGGCAGATATTGGGGTTTGGGATAGAAAGATCCAAAACATGGTAGTGGAGGGGTGTAATGGTGGTGGGATTGGTGTGTGAATATTAAATGTAATCAAATATTGTGAACTACTTTGTAAAATGAAAGAATTAAAAAATAAATAGACAAATTTTTCCTCAGTAATTCTGAGCATACAAATAATACATTCTCATAGAGTCATTCAGCATAGTGTCTATACAAACAGACACTGCTTGCTGGGACAAGATTAATATCTCAACAAAGTGCAATCATATAACACAATTAATTTTGTTTGAGTTCTATTTGTTAATCGAGACAAACTTTAACTATGTTTGTTATGTCTATTAAAATTATCAAGTACTGGGGCTGGAGAGATAGCACAGCGGGTAGGGCGTTTGCCTTGCATGCGGCCAACCCGGGTTCAAATCCCAGCATCCCATATGGTCCCCTGAGCACGGCCAGGGGTAATTCCTGAGTGCAGAGCCAGGAGTAACCCCTGTGCATCGCCAGGTGTGACCCAAAAATAAAAGCCAATAAAATTATCAAGTACTATACAATATACCTAATTTACTTTTCAACTTGATTCTTGACTGTTTGCTATTGAATACACTGGCAACTGCTCCTCATGTGATACTGATTAAGATCACAGGCTCTCTGAGTTTTAGGAGACATTCAGGAGTCAGGGATACATGTACAGGGCCCTGAGTTCAGTGTCTGGAGACACATGTTCCTTAAATAACAGAGGGCACGGTCCTGGAGGTTTCTATGTACCTCAGATGGGATGATCCGTGTCCCTCAAGGCCAGGCCCCAACACTGAATTATCCATCCAACTCAGTTGGCCCAGTATTGCTAAATCTTTCCCTCAAGCTCTCTAAGCACTACGTGAAAGTGCCCCCTCCACCCCACACCACCCTTTTAACCAAAAAATATCATAGACTCTGGAGTCACACAGTTTATGTACAATTCACGATGTCACTACTGCTATTTATAGAACCCCACGAAATGTCATACACGACTTGCATATCCCCGTTTTGTTAACCAGGAAATCACAGATTTGCTACCATCTTAACTAATCCCTGTTATGACCCAAAATTAAAGAAGTACATGATATACACCAGTGCCAGTTGCTCCTCTTAAGAAACACAAGTCACAGAATTACCTGTTGTGTTCTTCCTGCTCTCTGGAACATATTTTTCCATTGATGAGCTTTGTCTTAACATAACTAGGACATAAGGAAAAATTATTATGATTAAATGCTTGCATGCTGGTTGAAGTGAATATGTTATATTTATCAATTTAGGAAAATAAGTGATCTTAAGCTTGAATATGAACAAAAGATAGCAGCAATAGCACTGTAGTTAAGGAGATCTAGGTAGAAGAAGGCATGCAGGATCAAGAAAAATCATCGGGCCAATGAACTCATGTAGACATAGAATTCTTCATATTTCATGTCTTCTACTTACTAAAAGAAGTTTGAATTATCTGTTACACTTTTAAACTGCTTATAGTAGCTTACCATGTGATACTATATATAATGCCTAACCCACCCACAGTAGAGATTTCTTGGTGCAGTTTGGAACTGAAAATATTTTAAAAACCTGTATATAATGAAATTGTTTATTTTTTATGAGTTTTTGTCCTGCTTTTCTTGTGGGATGGGGGTATGGTTGGCGGAACATACTTCGTGGTGCTTAGGATTACTCCTGGTTCTGCATGCAGAGATCACTCCTAAAGGGCTGTTGAGGACCTTATGTGGTGTTAATGATTAATCCTGAGTTGGCTGTCTTCAAGTCAAGCACCCTGCCTGCTGTACTATCACCTTAGTAACATTTTATGTTCTTGGAATACAAGTGAATCATAGAGAACATTAGAACAATCAGGAAGAAAGAGGAAAGATTGAAGTTTGTAAGCTAACAGGCTCTCAGTGTCACTAAATCATCATCCTTTATTTTATCTCATTGATCTTTCACGAAGTTTCATCATCATCATCATCATCATCATTATCATCATCATCTTCCCATTGATCGTCTAATTTCTTGAGTGGTATCAATAACATCTCCATTAGTCCTAGCTCTGAGATTTTAGAAGCCTCTCTTTATTCGTCCTTTCCAACTATGCTACATCGGAGGCTCTTTCAGGGTCAGGGGAATGAGACCCACACTAAGTTTAGGGTGACCAAATTATATTTTGATACCCTAATGTTTGTGACAGAGGTCAAGTAAATATTCTTTTTGAAAAAAGAGGATCTTGAATTACTTACCTAAAACACTAAACCCGATTGCAGACAGGATAATAATAATAATAATCAAAACACAGCCAAATTTCAATGGAAATTGATGCTCGCACAAATTTTGGCAGTTATCTGAGAAGTTAAGAAAATGTCATTGGTTAACCATTTGTGTTCATCTGGTTCAAAAAGAGGATTGTTTGGATCACAGTAAACAATTGGTCACAGTCTATAACATTTATCAGTCTTTTGAGTCTCATGAGATAATTTTCAGATCTAATTGAATCAAATATTTATGGTTTTTATGGTTTTGTGCCAAGAATCAAATAACATAGTAATAAGATATTTTTAAGCTGTACACAAAAATGAATCACATGAGTTATTGTAAGAAATAAGTCAAAGAAAATTCTCTAAAAAATGAAGGCCTTTAGAAGCAGGAAGGACAGTCAGGAATTAAGGCGCCTGTCTAGCTCCTATTCTTGGTTCTGTCCCTAGACCATAGTATTTCAGAGCAGGGATAGCTCTGAAAACTCCCTGCCCCCAAAATCCCAGCATCACAGGGCCCAGAGGCACTACCCTCTTGGTGCCTTTTTATTGAATAGCAGCCTTTCCAGCTGAGAATGACTACGGCCCTGGATCTCCTGAGCACTGCTTGAAAAAACCCTCATCTCAAAAGGACGATCTTTCTTCATTCTAGATATGCTTTTGAGGTTTTATTCTTTGCCAAGAATTACTTTATATTTTTGTGATCTATACAATTCAACATGAATTCTTCTGTTTTATTGTTTTCTAGAACCATCATTTCCAACTTGGGTCAAAACTATAATAGACGTGGAAGAGTGTTTCTTATGTGGTTGTGGGGAGACAGCTCAAAAGACTAAAGCACTTTGGAGATCAATCCTGAAAATCACTTGTTTCCTCAAAAACAGCTGAGTGTAACCTCTGAGCACAGCCTGATGTGACCCAAAAGTCAAGTCAACAACAAAGAAGTTTCTTATCTATATATATTATTTTAAGTAGCTCAGTAAGCAATATAAACTCTGAACTTCTGAATGCAATATAGCACTGTCTAAAAAATTAAATACTTTTCTTCACCAGTAATTATATAATAAACATTACAGCTCATATTCATGTGAAGAGAGTATGTTAATGAAAGTAAGATCATACATTAATCACATTTATGATCATTTTTATCAATTTATTAATCAAATGTATTGATTCTTTGCTTCAAGATATCTTTCAAACCCTGAATTTCATAGGGGAAATTGAAAAAGAGAAACTACTGATATAGTCTTCAATAACATTGGACCACAATTTACAAAGCTATATTAGCTCAGATGGGAATGATTCTGATAAAGTACAATTCCTTTTTTCTACTTGAATCTGTGTTTGAATAGCACCTGTACTTATGATATAATACTAATGTCCCCTGTACTCTCATTTGGTTTATAGCATGTTATATCTATTATAATAATAAATTTGTTTTAAACTACTATTGATGTCAAAGGTATTTATAAGCAAAAGTTTTCTAATGTAAGATTACTTATATATAACAAACAATTTGTTCACCTTATTATTTTTTCCTCTATATTTTCCTACTATTTTTCAAAATAAATAATAGCTTGTTTTTAATCACTTGTATTTAATCATTTAAATAAGCTTGTTTTTAATCATTTTTAGTATCAGACATCAAAATGTTGTCCTTTATTTTCTTCCATTCTCCAGAACGTTTTTCTATTGTCTCCATTAGTTAAGAGGGCAATATAGCAGCTGCTAGTGGTCTCTTCCATTAGTACATTCAGGGAAGAATTTCCATTTCCAAAGTTATTCTATAGAGATGTAATTTAGGATAGCTAAGATGTAATTTAGGATAGATTAAAATTTATGGCAAGAAACAGATCATCCATCACTTTCAAGTCATGACATTCAGATAGTCATTGGGAGGTTGGAGATAGGAAAAGATACTCAGAGGAGAGTCCAACGCCTATGAGAAAAACAAACTATTATAAGACAGCTTATTATTATAGAAAGGGACCAGTGTTTCCCTAAAAGCTATGTCTAGAGTATTCCTCTGTTCATACAAATAAAATATTTTTTCATGATGTTCTATCCATGGTTCATCAATAGAAGCGAAGTTTACTTTCAACAGTGATACCAATACAAAAGAACTCTGAAAGGTATGTGCTTTTCTGCACATTATATCTAAAGACATTTATGCTAGACTTATTTAATATTAATACAAGGCTGCTAATCAAGACTTATTTAATATTAATATAAGGCTGCTGATCATCTTTATTTTTATTCATTGTTCTTGGGCCATCCCACATCCAGCTGTGGTCAGGGCTTTGCTCAGCGATCACTCCTGGTGCACTTGAGGGAACCATGTAGGATGCTGGAGATCAAACCCGGGTAGGCCGCGTGCAAAGTCAGAGCCCTAGCCACTGAAGTATTGCTCCAGCCCCTACTGCTCACCTTTGAAACAATGGTTTAAGTTCATAAATTTAGGAGAGCAAACCTAACCCTGAGAGGTGTACTAAGAGCAAAGAAAAATTAAAGCACTTACTCTGAGGAGGAGATGGAGGAGATGAATTTTCAAGGCCAGAATTCCTGTGTAGGTTTAACTCAGCATATGTCACCTGGTCCATCGCAAACAGAAGAACATAGCACTAAACTTGCTTAGAAGGACACACTCCGGTTCTATAACTCAAGATCAGTGAAAGGAAGTGCCCAGTCTAAAACTCTTTGTTCTCACTTGGTATCCCCTCCCACCCGAACATTACCTCTGTTTTTGTCCGTAAATTAATGATAGAATCTGCTTGGGTGTCCATTATGTTTGGGCACTGTTTAATAGCTGGTGTATTTTTTGACAAAATTCTGGTGGGGCTTATTTGTTGCTTGTCTATCTAACCATCACTTTGAGTTCCTTTGTTGAGGTCAGGACAGGGCAAAATAAACACTTATTGAGAGTGCCAATTTATTGAGTCTCTCAAAGCACAGAAGCCAAGATAAAGAATACTTAATAAAATGTCTTTAAGTCATCTGAAATATATTGAGGGGTCACTTTGTTTCTTACTACACTATTCTTATAACATAAAGGAGTATTATTATTATTAAAACTTCCTATATACTCATGACTTAGTAATCTCATGAGAATTCACAGATAAGGTTTTCAAAATATATAGGTGGATTTATTTGATCACCTATTTACTGAGAGGTCATTTTAGAAAAAACAATATCAGAAATCAGGATTATACCTTATATTTATATTCAGGGAAATTGTATGCACATATAATATATATTAACATTTTCAGAGGTGAAGGCAAGAGAAATAATACAATAGATGAGTCACTTACCTTGTGTGCCACTACCGTGGGTTTAATCCCTGACCACATAATGTGTCTTGAGTACCTTCAGGAGTGATCCTTGAACATAAAGCCATGAGTTGGCCCAGAGCAAAGACAGGTATAGCCAAAATCCAAAACATTTTATTTTGACATTAAATTATCTGGCTTACTGTGAGTAGTTCAAATAAATAGGCAAGTACAAAGTTGCTTTTGAATGCAAAGAACATCACAATAAGGAGATGATTAGTACATGGAGATGCCACATTTGACCATAACTCATTGCTGATCTTATGAAATTATATTTCTCAAAAGGTGGATTGAGACAACTATGTGAGTCATTTTTTAAAAAAAATTGTAACACATGAGGTGATGGTTATGCAGTGACATAAGGTGAGACAGAGATAAGAAAATCATTTTGAGGGACAAAGTGATAGTATAGTGGGTAGGGCATTTGCCTTGCACGTGACCAACCCAGGTTTGATCCCTGGCATCCCCTACGGTCCCACAAGCAGCATCAGGAGTAATTCCTGAATGCAGAGCCAGGAGTAATTCCTGAACATTTCTGGGTGTGACCCAAAAAGAAAAAAATCATTTTGTACAAGATAAAAATGTAAGAAGCATGATAACCATGGAACAAGAGAATCCTCTGGGCTTAAAACAGAAGAGAAAATATGATATAAGCAAGGTAACAGATAGTCTAGGCAATGACCTGTCCTACTTCTGGTTAACAGTGACATCTGAAAAAATGAAAATACTCTAGTGCCCAGTAAGAAGCAATAATCCCTGGGTCATTGTGAAAGGAATCCAGATTGATCTCCAGACTCAATGTCATCTTCAAAACTTCAAGGGCATTTTTAATTCAGGAGTAGTAAACACATGTCATCTGAAAATTCTCATGGAATCATGGAGAACCACACACAAAAAAAGCAATTTTGAAAAGAAAATTAAAAAAACTCATACTTCCTAATTGTATTATTTTAATTGAATCACTATAAAGCACAAAGTTCCAAGGATATTTATGATTGTTTGAGGCATACAATGTTCTAACACCATTCCCTTCACGATTATCCACTACCCTTCACCAATGTCCCCAGTTTCCTTCTGTGTCAGGCATTTTCCTCTACCCACTTTGTCGTAATGTTCCTTTTATTAGCTTGTAGCCCTTACCCACCCCAAACCAGTGGCAAGATTCCTAGAAGAATGAAGAATGAAGAACAGACCTCCTGCTCTTCATTTCAATTGCCACTGAACATTTGATATTCCCCTATGAAGTTTCTTTATATCCCACTGTGAGACAGATAGCTGTGAGTCTCTTCATGTCCCTCCGACTGTTTCACTCATTGATGCACTCCACATAACAGTAAATTGCATAATTTCATCTTTTCTTAAGACCAAGTAGTATTCCATTGTGTATATGTACCATAGCTTCTTTATCCAGTCATCTGCTCTTGGACATTTGGTTTGCTCACCTATTTTGAATATTGTGAGTAGTGCTGCAGTGACCATAAGAGTATAAATGTCTTTTCTGCATCATGCTTTTGGGCCCTTAGGATATATTCCCTGGAATTGTTGGGTCATATGGAAGAACAATACCTAGATTTTTTGAGGAATGTCAGTATTGTTTTCTAAAAAAGACTGGACCAATTGACATTCACACCAACAGTGTGAGAGAATCCGTTTTGTCCCATATCCTCGCCAACACTGGTTGTTGTGCTTTTAGATGAGAGTCAGTTTTTCTGCTGTGGGGTGATTTGATAGTGATTTTTTTTTTTGGTAGTGATATAGAGCTTTTTTTTTCAAGTTTTTTTGCCATTTGCACTTCTTCATTGACAATGTTTCTGTTCTTCTCTCATTTATTGATGGGCTTAGATTTTCTTTTCTTTTCTTTTTTTTTTTTGTGGGGGGGAGGGTATGGTTCCACCAATGCTTTATACAACTTAGATTTTAACCCTTTATCAGATGTAAATCTCAGAAGGCAAATATTTCTTCCCAGTCTGTGGTATGTCTTTGTATTTTGTTCATTGCTTCCTTTGGAATGCAGAATCTTAATTTAATGTAACTGCATTTGTTTATCGTTGCTTCTGTTTGAAAACCAAACTAGAAGGTCAGTGCCATAGTACAGTGGTTTGGGCATGTGTCTCACTTATAGCCAACCAGAGTTCAATCCCTGGCACCACAGATGGTCCCCTGAGCCCCTCCAGGTGTGATCCCTGAGTACAGAGCTAGGAGATATCTCTGAACACCACTGGGGAGGGGGTATCAAAAAGATAAACCAAAACAAAACAATATTAGGGTGTTGGGTGCGGTTCAGAGAAATAAGATTCTAGTTATTGAAGAACTCTTTTTTGACAATTTTGCTATCTTCTATTCTCTTTACCTTTTAGCTACACTACTTAAGTATCCAATTCTGTGTTAGTGTCTCAGTATCTCAATGTTCTATAAAGAATACATCATATTTCTTCCTCTAGGTTCTTAACAGTTTTGTATATTAAACATACATTATTTTAATGTACTATTATCACTCTGTGTTTTATTATTAAATAAAAACAGCCCTTTGAATCACAATTAGTTTTGTAACGTCAAAGAATAAATTACATAGATATATATATATATTATTGAAGACAAGAGTTTGTGTGTGATAGACAACTCTTATTATTCAATGATTCCTATTGATGCCCTAGAATAGATATAGCAAAGTCTCCTACTAATTATTAGGGCTGCAATACCAGTGCTGAAGACTTAGAACCTACTTACTTTCCAATAATGCAGTGGCCAGAAATCAATAATACACGTCATCATTTTGATTTCATCTGAGACTTCTCTCCTTGGGTTCCATATTGCTGTCTTTTCCCATATTGTCATGCCATCTTCCCTGTACATATCTCAGTGCTAATTTCCTCTGTTTATAAGCACACCAGACATTGAATTAGGGCCACTTTGATGCCTCATTGGAACTTCATTGCGTTGCTAAAGATTCTGTTTCCAAATACTGTCTCTTCGAAGTAGTATGAGAAGGATTGGAATATATGAAGATTTGAGGGACAGGGGTAGTGGTAGATGAAAGTAAGAATCAGGCCATGAGAAATCCTAATGAATTTCCACATTTGCTTCAGGCTAGTGGTTTTATGCACTGTCTGTAGCACTGTCCTCCTGTTGTTCATCGATTTGCTCGAGTGGGCACCAGTAACGACTCCATGGTGAGATTTGTTGTTACTGTTTTTGGTATATTGAGTACACCACGGTACCTTGCCAGGCTCTGCTGTGAGGGTGGGATACTCTCAGTAGCTTGCTGGGCTCTCTAAGAGAGATGGAGGAATTGAACCTGGGTCAACTGCATGCAAGGCAAACACCCTACCTGTTGTGCTATCGCTCCAATCCAGTGGTTTTAAATGGCTGAAAAATATGGCTGAGTGTGTGTGTGTGTGTGTATGTTCTGTGTGTGTGTTATAGAGAGAGATTGGGCATTTAAACTGAATTTCTGCTTATTAATATAAGCTGTTTATAATGTGAAATTAAAGAATTCTGAATATCAACTGAACCTTCTAACATTAGAACAAATACAAGCTCTTCTGTATAGTAAATTAATTTTCTATACTACTTACACAATAAGTTGTACCAATACTCATAGTATTTTCAACACTATGTTGACAAAAAGATATTTTACAGATATGTTTTGTGTAGAAGATGCAAAAATTTCCACTGCCTTCACATTTAGGTCAGTCTCTCACACACAGGAACTGCTGATAACCAACATTTCGGAGAAACTTAAATATAGCTATGGTCCCTCAGTGTGACCACTATCTGTGACCCTATTATGTCTTGACTATCTTTAAACACAAAAGTGGGGGAGGGGTCAAAACTTAAAAATTATCTATAATCTTAAAACTGTGGTTGTTTGTAGAGCAACACTTATCTACTAGGGTGTTAATATTTGAAACACACAGAACATAAAGTAGTCACTAGACATTAATTTCTCTAAGACCTTTGCTTATAAAAGAAAGCAATTATTTTATTATGATATGATTCAAAATATATATTTATAGAGTATCTACTATTGTACAATCCATGTTGTACAATCTGGTGGGAGAGTGATGAAAGGAAAATATAAAATATAAAATACAAATACACACTACAAACTGATCTTCAAAAAAATATAACGTTCAATGAGGATGGGGTTGTGGTTCAGAGGTAAAACACTTGCCTTGATTGTGTGATGTTCTGGATTTCTTCCGCAATGCTACAAACAAAGGGTAAAAAGGTGTGTAGTATAATATAGGTCTTCAGGAAATATAAAGACTTAGGTCAGTCTCTATTTGATGCTATGTGAATGTCAGTGATAGTAATTAAAACATTGAAAGTTATATGAAACAAAACAAAAGTCTTAAAACAAGAAATTCAAAGGCTTTGTTTTCCCACAACACAAGGAAAAATTATAGAGAAGAGTTTACTTTCTTTCTTATCAGTATATACTCATAGTAAATGTATAAAAGGCATGCTTATAAGTTATCAGCACCATCCTCAGACTAGATGAACTTGGGATGGAGGAAGTTACTTTAGTCATACCTGTAAATTTGAAGATCATTTTAAACTTGATATGAAGGGAAAATAGAGAAATATTAAGTCATACTATATATGTGAGCAATATTATTTAAAATCTCTTACTTATCTGATGCAGAGTCTCTTGCCTGCGCGCCTGACTATCTTCCCCGGGGGCCCGTAAGAGGGGATGGGCTCCAGCTTCCCTTCCCACCCCTAGCAGAGCTCTCGATGGCTGACGACCTCTGGAGCCTAGCCACAGCCATGTTCAAGACCCCTCTCCACACGTTCGGACGAGCCTCACGCATGAAGGTACTGGCAGAGGAACCCAGGTGTGTGGAATCCGGAGCTGAGACCTCCAAACCTGCTAGGATAGGAACTGGGCCTCTTCCGCCCAGATTTCCCATTTCCAGTAGCTAGGCGGTCACACCCAGGGACTGCCCCTAGCGCCATGTAATCCCACCAATGGCCAACATCCAGAGACTTAAAAGCAAACTCCCGGAAGTGTCTGGCCGCTTTGAAGCCATGCAATATCTTATAGCCTACTTCTCCCTCTGGGAGAAACTGTCAAGCTACCTTGAGTTTCCTGCCCACATGGTAGAGCCTCTCAAACTCCCCATGGTGTATTCATATGCCAAAAACCAGTAACAAGATGGGTTTCATGCCCCTGACCCTGAAAGAGCCTCCAATGTGGCATTCTTGGGAAGGATAAGTAAAGAGAGACTTCTAAAATCTCAGGGCCAGTACAAATGAAGAAGTTACTGAGATCGCTTGAGAAATTTGACTATCAACGGGATGATGATGATGATGATGATGATGATGATGATGATGATAATGATCATGATGATGATGATGCTTTATTAATTTAGGGACAAAAGCACTTGGGCCACAACTGTGCTTGGCTTACTCTTGGCTCTGTGCACAAGAATCATTCCTAGACATGCTCATGACATCATACATCATGCAGGCATCTATCTGGGATCAGTTGCATGCAAGACAAGCACTTTATTTCGTGTACTGTGTCTGGCCACCCAATATTTTCATACCCTTAGTCATATTTCTTACCTGCATTTTATTGCCAACAATTTTTATTTTATAAAATTTTCAATTTCAACTAATATGAAATGTTATTAATTCTTATCCATGTGATAGATTTATCCATTATTTTATTTTGTGCATACATCTATGAGTTATATCTATATTTTGCTGTATGGTCTTGGTTTTCTTTTCATTTCTTGTGCACAAGAGTCGTAGCAATAGAGTTTGGGAACCCAGGGTCATTTTCAGTTACCCTGTGGACCACAAAGTAAAGGAACCCATACCTGTTGTATACTTTGTCTGTATACTGCATAATTGCACATCAACTTTTGGAAAATTGGGAAATTTTATAATCTTTTTAGGGTCTTTAGTTAATAGATCATTCATTAATTCATTCATATATTTAGATTAAAAATTTCATTGCTTATGTTTTCTGTGAAGTTGAATATCTGTTTGAGAATTTAGAATTTAGAATCCTCATAGATCTCTTCGTCGTTTGATTTTTGTCATTTAGTTATTTCTATAATGAACTATAAATTAGAGAAAGATTTTTATATAAATATTTAAATATGTCACCATATAGAAATATATGGAAATTAGCCTTTTTCATTTAAATTTATATGTTATAGCTATTTTATACATGTTCAGACAATTTAGGAAGTTTGTAGGTATGGGGTCGTGCTTGTCGTGTTTCTCTGGGTTCAGTTCCATGAACAACCAGGAGAGAAAGTCACCTTTCTCTTCCTCATCAAAAAGCTTATTCTATGCTCCGGACCCGAGACCGGGCCAGCAACACCAGGGATCCAGACGGAGGAGGTGCAGCCACCACACCTTCTCCAAATGGAGCCCCGGCGACACTGAGCAGCAACTAAACCGGCTCCGGGATGCGGGACTCGGACAACTCCGAACCTCGGGGGTGACTGGAGTGGGGCGGGGCCAACCCAGCCTCCAGGTGGCCCCGGCCGCCGGAAGTCACACCCTCGACCCACCCTCGGCGCCATCTTGCCACATTCAACAGAGAAGAAGCCAGGCGTTCTGGTGAGCAATGCGGCCGGAGAATGCGCCGGACCTGAGACTGGGCCAGCAACACCGGGGATCTAGCTGGAGGAGGTGCAGCCACCACACCTTCTCCAGATGGAGCCCCGGCGACACTGAGCAGCAAATAACACAGCTCCAGGATGCGGGACTGGCACAATTCCGAACCACACGGCTGCTAACACGGCAACATGACCTTTTCTAAAAACTGAAAACATACAATCTTTTAATGGAAAACTAATTATCAAATGCTTACTTGGTAGTAGGGCTGTCTTTCTTGGGGGGAAACTTTAACAACAATAGTGAGTTTTGTGTTGGAATATGGAATGTAATCAAGGTAAAGAGAAAATGAAGTGAAATTCATCAGTTATACAGTTGGGGGTGGGGGTGGAAGCGAGGGGTATACTGGGGTTTTTGGTGGTGGAATATGGGCACTGGTGAATGGATGGGTGTTTGAATATTGTATAACTGAGACATAAACACATAAACCTGAGAACTTTGTAACATTCCACATGGTGATTCAATAAAAATTTAAAAAAAGGAAGCTTATTCTATACCTTTCCTAATTTATAATCTATCAGGGTTTAGCAAATTTTAGTCTAAATTTATTTTATCATCTAAGGTATCCTGTTTTTTTACTATCTGCATATTATAGGTAAGAAAAGTTTATTTTACGTTATATGATAATGGACACAGCAGAAAACTATTTTAATGCAAATTTAAATATTGCAATATGATTGTCTCTCTCAATTTATCTAACACTTCATCACATGGCATTATTATCAGATTTTGGGGGAGGATACTTGGGTTCCCATAGAGCCCCATTGAAAATTCTCCATCAAACAAGTTGTGAATCAATGTAAAGATCCAATGATGCTGTGTTGCTTAAGCTTTACAGTGCAATCACTTCACTTGTATCACTTGTCTTCCCATTGATCTTGGATTTGCTCAAGCGGGCACCAGTAATGTCTCCATTTGTCCCTGTTGCATGCTAGTGTAGCCCAATGATATCTGCTCGATCCAGGAACAGGAAGAGACTCAAATCATTCATTCAGGGTTTTGACGAAGAAGTCTGACCATCTCATTGGTGGGAGGCCATGCCATCTTTTGATGTCCCGTGGAATCCAGTCAGTAACTGCTCTAGTCCAGTGGTCATCTCTGAATCACATTACATGTCCAGCCCATCTGATTTTTGATATCTTGGCAAACGAGATAGCGTCCCTGATTCTTGACCGTTGACAGAGGTCAGAACTCCGGATTCCTTTTCTCACTTGAGTGAGATGTGATATTCCTAGCATAGCTCTTTCAATTCCTCTTTGGGATACCTGAATAGCGTTCTCATCCTGTTTGCATAGGGCCCAGGTCTCTTAGGCATACGTTAGGGTAGGAAGAATGGTGGAATAGAAAAGACGTGCCCAGAGTCGGAGGTCATTCGTCCTCCTAACCGCTTCTTTGACGCTCTTGAAGGTGTCCCATGCTGCTCCCTTGCTCCTGCACAGATCTGGCACCAAGTTGTTCCTCATGTTGAATTCTCAACCCAGGTATACATAGCTGTTGCTTTCGGAGATAGTCGTTCCATTGAGAGCAAATGGAGCATCAGGGACTAGTTCGTTTTTCATGAGCATCATCTTGTTGAAGTTCAGTTGCAGTCCGACCTTTCCACATTCACGGTCGAAGTCGGCCAGCATTTGTGCTGCTTGGCTAATGTTTGGCATTATGAGAACAATGTCATCAGCAAAGTGGAGGTGGTGTAAATGCCGATGGTCTATCTTTACTCCCATTTCTTCCCATTCCAGTCTTCTCATGTATGATGTTCTCGAGGGTAGCACTGAAGAGTTTTGGTGAAGTGGTACCGCTGTGCCGAACCCCTCTCTGTATGTCAATGATCACTTTCTTGTAGAATGGTGAGATCCTGGTGGTGAATCCGTAATACAGCTCGTAGAGGATCTTGATGTACTGAGTTTGAACACCCTGTTTGGCTAGGGCTTCAATGACTGCTTTAGTCTCAACAGAATCAAAGGCCTTCTTTAAGTCGATGAATGTTAGACAGAGTGGCATCTTGAACTCTCGTGAAACTTTAATGAGTTTGGTCACTGTGTGGATATGGTCGATCATGCTGAATCCTTTTCAAAGCCTGGCTTGCTCTCATGGTTGTCCTTCATCTAGTGTTCTGCCTTTTCCATTCAGGATAACATGAGTGAACAACTTATAGACGACAGACAGCAGGCAGATCGGGCGATAGTTGCCAATGTTGTGGATGTCTCCCTTCTTGTACAACAGAACGGTCCTGATGTTTTTCCACTGGGACAAAACCTTGCATTCAGACAGGTAGTGTGTGAAGAGATGAGCCAGTGTATTGATGAGTACTGGCGGCAGATTTTTCAGGTATTCGGGTCTGACCTTATCTTGACCGGGTGCTGTAAGCATCTTTACCAACGAAATGGCATGTCGGATTTTGGAAGGGAGGATGTTGGGAACAACATATCCATCCTGCGGAATTTGGTATGTGGGCAGGTGGACAGGCTGTCAAAGAGATATGAGTAGAAGTCGTGAATAATCCTCTCCATTGCATTTCTGGAAGATGTGATAGATCCATCAGGACATCGGAAGGCAAGTCATCTTGGTCTTGTAGTTGGCGAAGGACTGGCGAGCGTTGCGAATACTTCTCCCCACTTTTGCCGCATAGGCCAACACTGTTGCTCTTCTCTCTTTGAGGTCTTCCTTTACAAATAAATGATAAATGCAGTCAGGGAGATGCAGATCAAAATAATGAGATATACACCTCTTGGTGTCATCTTGTCTCACCAACATTCCAGGCCCAGAAACACAACAGCAGTGAGTCCCAGAGGGCACTACAGCACTGGAGATTTCTCGAGGTACCATACCAAGCCGATTTCACAGGGGCACCCAAGATGGAGCAGGTGCAGTCTCCCTGCATTCTCCAGATGGAATCCTGGTGACCATGAGTTTACACAAGCAAGGGCCAGATATGTGGGTTCTAGAACTAAGTCTTCAAACTGCATGGCAGCAGCAGAGCCAGATAATCTCATCCTGGCTCCCCGTCTGCTCCTAATGCCAGATTCAAGCTCACAACTGGCCTCTGGGTACCCTTTTGGCACCAACAGGCCAGGTCCAGAAACTGACAATTGAATTCCAAGATGGATTAGCTCCCTATGAAGATGTTTCATTTACAATCTAAGAATTTTAGCAGCGTGCAGCTGCCTAAGCAGCCGCGCAACCTGTCATGATAGGCAAAATGAGCACTAGAAAATAAATGATCTGGCATCTGCCCCTGGAATGCAGGCTTGAATGGTGGTGGGAAAATTCAAGCAAAATATAATGCCCAAAAGTGTCTAAGAAATTATCTGCCATAGAGGCATGGTGAGAACTGGGAAGGGGGGGTGGGGTGGATAATAATAATGGGGACATTGGTGGTAGAAAGTTTACACTGGTGGAGGGATGGCTGTTCGATCATTGTATGGTTGAATCTCAAACATGAAAGCTTTGTAATAGTATCTCACAGTGGTTCAATTAAAAAAAAAACAATTTAAAGAAATAGTAAATGGAATTATAAAAAAATAAATCAGTAAAAGTAAAACAAAGATGAGATGCATCTCACACCACAGAGACTGGCACACATCCAAAAGACCAAAAGCAACAAGTGTTGGCATGAATGTGGGGAGAAAGGGACGCTCATTCATTGCTGGTGGGAATGCAAATTGTCCATCCTTTTTGGAAAACCATGTGGATGTTACTCGAAAGCTAAAATTGAGATCCCATTTGACCCAGCAATACCACCTCTGGAAATGTACCCTGGGCCCCAAAAAACACACAACAGAAACACCATCTGCACTCCTATTCTCATTGCACCTGTTCATCATAGCCAGAATCTGGAATCTGGAAAAATAGTTTTTTACTGTTATTTTTTTTTTTGCTTTTTGGGTCTCACCTGGTGATGCACAGGGGTTACTCCTGGCTTTTCACTCAGGAGTTACTCCTGGTGGTGCTCAGGGGACCATATGGGATGCTGGGGATTGAACCCGGGTCGGCCGCGTGCAAGGCAAACGCCCTACCCACTGTGCTGTCGCTCCAGCCCCTTTTACGGTTATTTTGATTCCAGATATTAACACAGAATTAGACTAAATAACTAAGCCGAAATATTTTGTATTTTCTTCCTCTTTGAGTCTTCTTTTTTAAAAATTATTTTATTATAGTTGAGTTAATTTTGCTATAATAGTGTTAGTACTTATTATTATTGTTCTACATGGTTATATCATTTCCACTTCCACTAGGGTTCCCCAAGATCCTCTGCATTGTTCCAGTGTCACTTTTAGTTCACCCATCAGACACTCCAGCCCACCTACTCCGCTTGTCTGGTGTATTTTCTCCTATAATTTATGACTCCAGCCCACCTACTCCCCTTGTCTGGTGTGTTTTCTCCTATAATTTATGACCTAGGGTTTAGTAACATTTTACACTATCTAGTCCCTTGTTTCAGTTCTCCACATAAGATAGATTAGTGTGATCTTTGGTACTTCTGGTTTGCGTTGTTCAGCATACTATCTTTTAGTTCTATCCAAACTGAGGCAAAATTGGGCAGAAATACTGACATCTGTAAGGTTATCTTTCAGAGTGCTACCAAATTCAGTTCAGGTAGTTGCTATTTGAAAGGGTCTAATCAGGGTTGGGTGAACACAAGGCCACAAACTGCCTCTTTACTACCTCGATAGCCCTATAATTGTTGAATAATTTGTCATTGGATGATTAGGTTTTAGAGTGTTTCCATGACTTGGATTTTGTGAACTTGTTTCCAGGAAACAGGGAGGAACAGGCATTTCTCTTGAAAAGAGTCATTTTGACTGAATTCTTCATTTTATTTGCTGATTGTTGTCAACTCAGAATATTCATTTAGTTCCTTTTTGTTTATGTTTTATTTATAAATTTTTGTTTTGGGATCGTACCTGGTGGTGCTCAGGGCTTTCTTCTTTGATGCTCAGGGATCACTCTTGGCAGGCTCAGGAGACTATATGTGTTGCCAAGGATTGAACCCAGGTCAGTTATGTGCAAGGCAAGCACCCTACCCACCCTATCACTCAGGCCTCACATTGGGTTCCTTTTAAAGGATTTTCGTTCTTTATTAAATTTCTTGTTGTATTCAGCTGCTGCTTTTCTGCTTAAACTGATTTGTCTGTTTCTGTGTGGAAGCCTCCTCAGAACAGCAGTTTTACCTTTCCAGGAGACTTACAGAACTCTGTGATGGGGATTGGGTATTGGAGGATTACTGTGATCTTTTACTGCTGCCCTAGTGTCTTTATTACTCCAGATTCTTTGTCATTCCTGAAGCTCTTTGCAACTGTTTTCACCTTTGACATCAGCCACTCCCTCAACCAGTTGCCTCAGAGTGAGCCCAGCTCATGCTGGCCCTGGAGGGTTCTGACTCTCTCTGCTTATATTCACTTCCACACTGCTTCTTTCCACTTTTGACAGAATTCCATAAGCCCATGTATCTCCACCTCTGACCCCGCACTGGGCTGCTTTGGCAAACGGGTCTGTCCACAAGGGTGTTCAACAGCTCCTTTGTGGTTTCTCTCTTCTTCTAGCCCTTGGTTTGTTTTCTTCTCACAAGCTCTCTCAGTTCTCACTTCCTCTTGCTGCCACCCCCTGCAAATGCACACAAAGACCTGGTCACAGAGAGTGGGGAAATGTGGGTTTAGCACTTGAGGTATTGGCAGTGCCTGTGGGGACAGGTGGAAGAAATTACTTCAGGTGACATGTTTCTCAGCAGCACTTGGGTGCGCTTCCTGCTGCAGCAGGGACACGGTCAGCAGGCCTGCACCCCTTTTAATGCCCTGGGGTTGCCTCTTCCTGTCTCTGGAACTCTCCCTCTCTGAACCAAGGCTCTGACTCTTCACCCGATGTGGTGGGAATGAGAATGAGTTTTTCAGCAGCATCCCACACAGTTGAGGAAGGTAGGTGCTTACTCACTAGCTTCCTTTTCTCTGCTTAGCAGATATCCTGGTCCTTCCCGTGCCTAAACTCTGTCACTTCAAGGAAGGAGGATGCTCTGTACTTGCCTCTGCTTCACATGGCCCGACTCATATCTACTAGTTGGATATGGCAGCAGTGGGTGGTAGTGCGTTGAACTTGCCTAGAAACAAGAGCTAGTGTAAAAGATTTTTGTTTGAGGACCTGCCCAAGTCCGCATCATCTGGGTACCAAGGCCAACAGCAACTCATACTCTCCTGCCAATTCCCTAGGTCTGTCTGCATTGAATGAACTGATTCTCAGAGATCTCTCAGGGCCCCAGGAATTTCGTGTTGGATCCCACAGCTCCTGTGAAAGTGTTTTGTTTCATGGATAGAAACTGAAATTTAGGTGAGAATTAGGGTTAATTCCAGATTATGATCTTATTCAGAAAGAATTTGTCAGGAAATCCTGCCCTATGGTAAATATGTAATCTCATAGTTTTTGGTATCTGAGTCACACAATCTCTCATCAAGTGAGATTACACTTACTGATGTGTATCTGCTGAGTTGATGTGTCAGTGGCGTTAAGCGTTAGGGGTGCAGGCCATGGCAGGTCAAGAGTATGTGGTTTAACTGTCAATGCTAGACCATTATGAATTTTATAAACAAAGCATGCAAAGTACATATAATATCCTAGAGTCATTTGGCATTATTGCATACCCAGTAGTTTCATGCATGTCTCCCAGCAATGCTCAGGAAACTCCCACTGATGCTGGGACAGAATATGGAACTCCTGCACGCAAAGGTGCCCTGACCTGTTGAACACCATCCCGGTTCCTTTTCACTAATGAAAACGTGTCATTGCAGGGAAATAGCTCAAGAGACAAAGTACATACCTTGCATGACAAGACCTAAGCTGAATCTTTGGGCCGGCATGGATGGCCCCTAAGCACCATCAGTATCACTGATGGTCAATGCCAGCAATGCAGACAGAATATATATTTTTTGAAAAGGTAACTGAGAACATGCTGTTATTTTACATAATATATGAAGTAGTGAGGAAAACCACTGTGCATGTATCAGCCTTTTTTTTTTTTTACTTACTTGTCCTTTATTTTAAATGAGTGGATAGAGTCTTTGACTTGCACGCAGCTGACTGGCTTCCATTCTCCATATGGCATATGGTCACTTGCGTCTCACTAGGAGTGAAAATCCAAGGACAGAGACATGAATAAACTCTGAGCAAACTTGGATCAAAAAAAGCAAAAAAAAAATACAAGAGGCAAGTGGAAGAAGTTAGTAATCACCTGGAATCAAGTGTTTTTAAGCACAAGCCCAGGGAGAGGGGCTGAAAAGGGGGGACACCAAAGCTCTCTGCTCAGTCTCTTCCAACCTCTTCGATCCCCTTCACTCTTCTCAAATATCTGAGGTCTGACCATCTTTGGCTACTTCATGATTGTCATAGTAACCCTACAGTATTATGGTGCCAGTGGGCATGATATTGATTTATAATATTGCAGCGATCATAGAATGAGCTAGACAGAGTTCACTCAGGGGTACCAGGACTGACTGCAGCTTGCTCACTCTGGTTGGTGCATGCTGGAAGGTCCTTTCAGGATATTAGACAACTCTGGGGAATATATTGAGCTGCAAATCAGAAGTGGTGCCTGGCCTGTAGTGTTGCCCATGGACAGTCCCTGTACTCTTGTTTTTTCCTTTTCCTGTTCTCTTGAAAGCACATACAATGTGCTCTCTACCTCTCTAGAAATAACATCCCATTATTAAAAGTGAAGTCACATTATAGTATATTAGGTTATATGAGCAGAATATTGACTTGAGATTGGATAATATCTAATCTCTCAGATCAAAAGGAACTAGACCACATGAAAGACATTAGTGATAAAAAGACTACCACTAATTTGAGGAAGAAAGAAGCAGGAATGAGAAACTGATACCACAAAAACAGTTTGAGTTCAGGCTGTGGCAGGCATAGCAGATTAATTACCTTACTGCTACTGAGCTCATTAGACAAGAAATGAGTGATTTATATTTCACTTCTTTTTTTTTTTTTTTTTGCTTTTTGGGTCACACCTGGCGATGCACAGGGGTTACTCCTGGCTCTGCACTCAGGAATCACCCCTGGTCGTGCTCAGGGGACCATATGGGATGCTGGGATTCGAACCCGGGTCGGCCGCGTGCAAGGCAAACGCCCTACCCGCTGTGCTATCGCTCCAGCCCCTATATTTCACTTCTTGATAAGCAAAAACTCTGGAGTGATCCCTGAACACAGAGCCATGAATAATCCCTAAAGCACAGCCAGGTGTGGCCCCCCAAATTTAACAAACAAAAACCAAAAAAAAAAAAAAAGAATGAGTCTCAGTTGGGTGACATGGGGTTTAGCACAAGGAACTCCACTGTGTGCTTCTAGCTCTGCTTTTAACACTGTGGATGCCAATCCATGAATCCTTAATTCCCTCTACCTTTTGTAATAGAAAAACATCTTTGGGGTGGCAAGAGTGATTGCTTCATAGGCTTTTATGCTCAAGAGGAAAGTTTTTGCTTCGAGTATGTAAGCGCTAACTTCCAACTCTTGCCTTAAGTAAATATAATTTCAAGTGCTCTTGTTGAATAGGTTCTTTTAACAAGTAGTCCCTGTATCCTGTCATTCTTTAACATAATGTGTAAATGTAAAATTCTTATTTTAAAGGTTGCATTTTCCTCATACTTACAGTACATCCTACCATACTGTCCCAAAATGTAAGATGTGGTTTATAACCAGCCAGCATATCAGGATTTCCAGGAATATGCTAAAAGTTAAAAATGTTTTATTCTTTGTTTACTTCAATTGTGAACTTTCTCCTATTGAAGTTTAAGTTGTTTTGTCAGAATGAGAAAAATGTGAACTCTGTGCTCAAGCAGTGAATATGATGCATCCAGACTTCTCTTCAGGGATGCTCTGAAACTAGGGAATAAGTCAAGTTTTTTTTCTACCCAAACTATAAAGAAAACCATTTTATTTCATATGACACAGTTCTTGAATGAACTTCCCTTTTTTCATTACACCAGACATATATGAGGTGGAAGGGAAGCACTGGGGTAGGAAAACCATCATTCTCCACCTAACTCTTTTTTCTAAAAAAAAAAACAAAAACACCCCTGACCTTTGGAGATCAGGAAGTCAAGCCCCTGCCTGTCTGGTCACTTTAAGCGTTGCTCTGTTGTTTCTTCTGCCTTTTTCAATTCTAGGCTCATAATAATTGGGTTTTTAGGGTGCATTTTTCCTCGGGTTTGGAAGAAATTTGAGTAATTTTTCTGTTAGAGGTAAATGGTCCACATCCATTTTCCTGTCCTGAGTTTCCCCAGTTAGGTGAAGGTTGGCGTGAGGGAGCGGGTATATGTTCAGAAGGATGAAAAATGAGGGATGGGGACAACACAAGAATATGCTGCAGAACCTAATGAGCGACCAGCTGAATACTTAAGAGAACCCCTAACAGAATTTAAGGGGGACATCACCATGATAGTAGTTGGAAACTTCAACACTGCCTTATCACCTCCAGATAGATCAACAAGAACAAAACTCAGCAAGGAATACGTCTCCAGGACATATTCCCAGAAGTGGTATTGCTGGGTCAAATGGGAGCTCAATTTCTAATTTTTTTGAGTAATGTCCACATTGTTTACCAAAAGGGCTGAACCTGTCGGGATTCTCACCAGCAGTGAAGGAGAGTCCCCTTCTTCCCACATCCATACCAACACAGGTTGCTTTTGTACTTTTTTGGATGTGTGCCAGTCTCTGTGTGTGAGATGATATCTCATGCATGTTTTGATCTGCATCTCCCTGATGCTTAACAATGAGGACCATATTTTCATATGCCTTTTGGCGATTTGGATTTCTTCTTTGAGAAAGTTTCTGTTCCTTTCATTGCCCCATTTGTTTATATCTGTTTCCACTTGCTTGGTCAGAGGCGTGTCATCTTTGAAGATACCTTTATCTTCAATGTTGTGGAGGGTTTTGACAACCTGTCTTCAATGTATCATATGGATTCTGATCTGATGTTGATGTCTTTAATTCATTTTCATCTTACTTTTGTATATGGTGTTAGGTAGAGGTCTGAGCCAAATTTTTTTTTAATTAGTGAATCACCATGAGGGTAGAGTTACATTTTTACACATTTTTGTGCTTGTGTTTTCTTTATACAATGTTTGAGAACCCATCCTTCCATCAGTGTCCATTCTCTACCACCAATGAACCCAGTATCTCTCCCAGCCCCCAATCCTATCCCCCCCATTCCACCCCAACTCTGTGTCAGGGTATTTCATTTTGTTCTCTCTCTCTACTTTTGGGTGTTGTGGTTTGCAATAGGGGTATTGAGTGGCCATCATGTTCAGTCTCTAGTCTACTTTCAGCATGCATCTCCGTTCCTGAGTGGGTCTTCTAAGCACATTTTACTTTGTGTTCCCTTCTATATCTGAACTGCCTTTTCCCCTAGCATGTGAGGCCGACTTCCAAGCCTTGGAGCCAACTTCCTTGTACTTATTTCTACTTATTGTTGGGTGTTAGTCTCCTACTCTGTTATTTTACATTCCACAGATGAGTGTAATCTTTCTATGTTTGTCCCTCTCTTTCTGACTCATTTCACTTAGCATGATACTTTCCGTTGATCCACTTATATGCAAACTTCATGACTTCTTCTTTCTAATAGTTGTATAGTATTCCATTGTATAGATGTACCAAAGTTTCTTTAACCAGTCATGAGCCCATTTTCTTTTTGCATGTAGCTGTCCAATTTTGCCAGCATTATTTGTTAAAGAGGCTTTCCTTGCACCACTTCCCTTTTTTTGCTCTCTTATCAAAGATTAGATGATCATATATTTGAGGGTGTATGTAAGGATATTTAACCCTGTTCCATTGGTCTGCGGCTCTACCTTTGTTCCAGTACAATGCTGTTTTAAATATAACTGTATTAGAGTTTGAGATTGCAGAAGGTGATGCCTCCCATTTCTTTTCCCCAAGAATTGCTTTAGCTATTCCTGGCGGTTTGTTACTCCATATGAATATCAGTAGTGTTTGATCCATTTCTTTGAAGAATTTCATGGGTATCCTTATGGGGATCGCATTGAATATGTATAATGTGTTGGGGAGTATTTCCATTTTGACCATGTTAATTCTCCCAATGCATGAGCAGGGGATATGTTTCCATTTAGTTGTATCCTCTTTTATTTTGTGAAGTAGCATTTTGTAGTTTTCTTTCTACAAGTACTTTACCTACTTAGTTAAGCTGATTCCGAGTACTAGATTTTCTGAGGCATGATTGTGAAGGGGATTGCTTTTTTCATGTCACTTTCTTCTCTTTCATTATTTGTGTTTAGGAAAGCCATGGCCTTTTGTGTATTGATTTTATAGTTTGCAACTTTACTATACAAGTCTATTGTTTCTAGGAGTTTCTTGGTAGAAGCTTTTGGGTTCTCTAAAAATAGTATCATATCATTTGCGAATAGTGAAAGCTTGATTTCTTCCTTTCCTAACTGGATGTCCTTAATATATTTTTCTTCCTTAACCACTATTGCAAGTACTTCCAGTACTATAATTGAACAGAAGTGGTGATAGTGGGCATCCTTGTCTTGTCCCTGATGTTAGAGTAAAGGCTCTTAGTTTTTCCCCATTCAGGATAGTGCTTACCAGAGGCTTGTGGTGATGGCTTTGACAATATTGAGGAAGGTTCTTTCAAAACCCATTTTGGTGAGAGTTTCCATCATAAACAGGTGCTGGATCGGGGGCTGGGGTGATAGCACAGTGGGTAGAGCATTTGCCTTGCACGCGGCTGGCCTGAGTTTGAATCCCAGCATCCCATATGGTCCCTTGAGCACTTCCAGGAGTTATTCCTGAGTACAGAGCCAGGAGTAACCCTTGTGCATTTCCAGGTGTGACCCAAAAAGCAAAAACAACAACAACAAAAAAATGCTTTCTCTGCATCTATTGACATGATCACATTTTTTAATCTTTTCTTTTATTGATATGATGGATTACATTGATTGATTTCTAGATGTTAAATCATCCTTGTATCCCCGGGATGAATTCCACTTGGTCATGGTGCATGATCTTTTTGATGAGCTGTTGGATTCTATTTGCTAATATTTTGTTGAGGATTTTTGCATCCATGTTCATCAGGAATATTGGCCAGTAGTTGTTTTTATTTTCCAGTGGTATCTTTGTTTGCTTTTGGTATTAGGGAGATATGTGCCTCATAGAAACTGTTTGGGAGAGTTTCTGTTTCTCAAATTTTCTGGAAAAGCTTGAGAAAAACTGGCAATAGACCCTCTTTAAATGTTTGGAAAATTTGATAGTGAATCCATCTGGACCTGGGCTTTTGTTTTGGGGAAGACTTTTAATTACAGTTTCAATTTTCTTGATAGTGATATGTCTATTCAGTTATTCCAAAGTTTCTTGGTTCAGTCTTAGGAGATTATTGGAATCCAGGAATTTATCCGTTTCTTCTAGGTTCTCTTGTTTCATGGCATACAGTCTTTCCAAGTGGTTTCTGCTCATCGTTTGCATTTTTTGGTTTCTCTTGTGATGTCCCTCTTTTCATTTCTGATTCAGTTTATTAGGGTTATCTCACTCCCTCTCTTTCTTTGTGAGTCTTGCTAGTGGTTTATCAATCTTGTTTATTTTCTCAAAGAACCAGCTCTTGGTTTCATTATCTTTCGGATTGTTTTGGTGTTTCCATATTGTTAATTTCTGCTCTAAGTCTTGTTATTTCTTTCCTTCTCCCTGGTTTGGGCTACTTTTGTTAGTCCTTTTCCAAGGTCTTGAGCTGTAAAGTCAAGTCATTTATGTGGACCCTTTCTTCCTTCCTGAGAAACGCTTGCAGCACTATAAATGTTCCCCTTAATATGTAACTTACCTCTCATAAGTTCTGGTAACTCCTGTCTTCATTCTCATTTGTTTTCAGGTATCTTTTGATTTTTTCCTTGATCTGCTTCTTGACCCACTTGTTGTTCAACATTGAGTTGTTTAGCTTTTCCGGCCCCGCGTGAGATCGACCCCGGAGGCAACTGAACCACTTTGGACACGAGCGGCGCCCCCAAAAGGCCTCCAAACAGTGTGCTCGGACCTTCTGGCCCGGGCGCTGCTGGCAGGGTATGCTCTTTTCTCTCTCAACTCTTTCTTTTTGAATGCAGCGAGGCAATAGCTGGTTTTTAGACTATGCAGGAAGCCCGGGAAAGCCGATGGGCAGGACTTCGGGATCCACCCTGTGCCGGCCGACATTTAAGCACAGAGCCATGTGGGGATGCTCCTTTCCGGCCCCGCGCGAGATCGACCCCGGAGGCAACTGAACCACTTTGGACACGAGCGGCACCCCCAAAAGGTCTCCAAACTGTGTGCTCGGAGCTTCTGGCCCTGGCGCTGCCAGCGAGTGATGCAATTACCAAAAGAATTTTCCCTGGACTTCATATAGAAACCCAAATATCTTTTGATTGTCAACAACGTGTAAATGTTCCTTTTTGGCAGGGCTTACCGTGGGGGGAAACTCCAAACAATAGTACTGAGTTTTTTGTTGAAGGGTAAAAGATTGTAACGATAGAATTTTAGGCAGAATTTTCCCTGGACTTTATATAGAAACCCAAAACCGCGCAGCCGCGGCAGCCTAATGTCATCTAATCATCAGCAATATGAAATGGTTCCTTTGTAATGGGTTGGACTTTGGGGGGACCATAATAGGGTTAAAGTTTGTAGCGACGTGTAATTTCTGGCTGTACTTTCCCTGGACTTTATACAGAAATTCAAAGCCGCGAGGCCGCTGCCATGTCCGCGCAACCTACTGTCATTTAATCATCACCAATATGAAATGGTTCCTTCTTCACGGGTCGGACTTTGGTGGGAAATCCTAAGAAGAATAGTAAGTCTTTTGCTGAAATATTGAAGGCTACCAAAGTGGTAGCCATCTCTATAGACTGAACTAAGCCATATCCTCACGCCGGCTGAGAAGAAATATCCTTCTTTCTCGGGAAGAAACTCGGCGTGGCGTTAACCATAGTATGATGTCCATTAAGCTGACATGGACCTGGTGGCGTGGGAATGGGATACAAGGGAATAAATTATTATGTACTTGGAACAGCGGGACGCTGGTGGAATCTCGAGCCGGGGCCGATACCAGCGTATTACCTTTGATTCCAGAAACTGCTTGCAGACATTCTACCAGGCTATCAAATAAGCCAGAGCCCCACGCCGGCTGATGACGGGAAATAACCATCTTTTTTGGTTTGTTTTCCCTTTGTCAGGCAGCGTGGTGATTACTAAACAGGCGTGATCTTGGTGGCGCGGGACGAGGGGGGAAAAAAATAGAAAAGTTATGTAACAAACAGCGGGACTTAATATCTCTACATTCTCAGCAATGGAGAGCCATCAAATGCTTCCTGGACAGTGGGACTGTATTTTCTTTTTTGGGGGAAACCCTAACAACAATAGTGAGTTATGTGTTGAAACATGGACTGTAACCAAGATAAAGCGTAAACGAAGTGAAACTTATCACTTACAAGGGCGGGGACTGGGGGGGCGGGAGGGGGCGGGAGGTTTAATGGGGTGGTTGGTGATGGAATATGGGCATGGGTGAAGGGAAGGGTGTTAGAGTATTGTATAACTGACATAATCCTGAGAACTATGTAACCCTCCACATGGTGATTCAATAAAATTTAAATTAAAAAAAAAAACATTGAGTTGTTTAATTTCCAGGTGTTTGATTTGGTTCTCAGCGTCTGCGTGTGATTAATTTCTATATTAAGTGCATTGTGGTCTGAAAAGATAGTTGATACAATTTGTTTTTTGTTAATTTATTTATTTATTTTTAATTTTTAATTAGTGAATCACTGTGAGGGTACAGTTACAGATTTATACATTTTTGTGCTCATGTTTCCCCCATACAAAATTCGAGAACCCATCCCTTCACCAGTGCCCATTCTCCACCACCAGTAAACCCAGCGTCCCTCCCACCCTCCCCAGTCCCATCTCTCCCCACCCCAAACTGCCACTATGGCAGGGTATTCCCTTTCGTTCTCTCTCTCTGATTAAGTGTTGTGGTTTGCAATAAAGGTGTTGAGCGGCCATTGTGTTCAGTCTATAGTCTACATTCGGCACTCGTCACTCTTCCCCTGCATGACCTCCAACCACATTTTACTTGGTGTTCCCTTCTCTGAGTTGCCCAGAATGAGAGACCAGCCTCCAAGCCATGGAGTCAACCTCCTAGTACTTATTTCTACTATTCGTGGGTGTTAGACTCCTAGTCTATTATTCTATATTCCACAGATGAGTGCAATCTTTCTATGTCTGTCTCTCTCTTTCTGACTCATTTCACTTAGCATGATACTTTCCATGCTGATCCACTTATATGCAAACTTCATGACCTTATTTTTTCTAACAGCTGCATAGTATTCCATTGTATAGATGTACCAAAGTTTCTTCAACCAGTCATCTGTTCTAGGGCACTCGGGTTTTTTCCAGATTCTGGCTATTGTAAACAATGCTGCGATGAACATATAAGTGCAGATGTCATTTCGACTATACTTTTTTGCTCCTCTGGGATATATTCCCAGTAGTGATATTGCTGTGTCAAATGGGAGCTCAACCTCTAGTTTTTTGAGAATCGTCCATATTGTTTTCCAAAAGGGTTGAACCAGTCGGCATTCCCATCAGCAGTGTAGAAGGGCCCCTTTCTCCCCACATCCTCTCCAACAGTGGTTGCTTTTGTTCTTTTGAATGTGTGCTAGTCTCTGTGGTGTGAGGTGGTATCTCACGGTTGTTTTGATCTGCATCTCTCTGATGATTAGTGATGCAGAGCACTTTTTCTTGTGCCTTTTGGCCATTCGTATCTCTTCCTTGGGAAAGTTTCTTTTCATTTCTTCGCCCCATTTTTTGATGGGGTTGGATGTTTTCTTCTTGTAGAGTTCAACCAGTGCTTTATATACCATTGATATCAACCCCTTATCTGATGGGTATTGTGTAAATATCCTTTCCCATTCTGTAGATAATCTTTGTATTTTGGTCACTGTATCCTTTGCAGTGCAGAAGATTTTTAGTTTAATGTAGTCCCATTTGTTGATCTCCGTTTCTACTAGATTGCTTAGTTCCGTGTCATCTTTGAAGATAACTTTATCTTCAATATCGTGGAGGGTTTTGCCAACCTTGTCTTCAATGTCCCTTAAGGTTTGTGGTCTGATGTTGAGGTCTTTAATCCATTTTGATCTGACTTTTGTGCATGGTGTCAGGTCGAGGTCTAAGCCCATTCTTTTACGTGTGGTTGTCCAGTTGTGACAGCACCAGTTGTTAAAGAGGCTTTCCTTGCTCTTCACATCTCTTGCTCCCTTATCAAAGATTAGATGATTGTACATTTGAGGTTGTGTGTAGGGATATTCCATCCTGTTCCATTGATCTTCAGCTCTGCGTTTGTTCCAGTACCATGCTGTTTTAATTGCTACTGCTTTGTAGTAGAGTTTATGGTTGGGGAGGGTGATGCCTCCCATCATCTTTTTCCCAAGAATTGTTTTAGCTATCCATGGGCGTTTATTGTTCCATATAAATTTCAGGATTGCTTGATCCGTTTCTTTGAAGATTGCCATGGGTATCCCTATAGGGATCGCGTTAAATCTGTATAATGCTTTTGGGAGTATTGCCATTTTGACAATGTTTATTCTCCCTATCCATGAGCAGGGGATATGTTTCCATTTCCTCATGTCCTCTTTTATTTCATGGAGTAGCTTTTTATAGTTTTCTTTGTAGAGATCCTTTACTTCTTTAGTTAAGCTGATTCCAAGGTATTTGATTTTCTGGGGTACAATTGTGAACAGGATTGCTTTTTTCATGTCCCTTTCCTCTGTCTCATTGTTTGTATATAGGAATGCCATGGATTTTTGGGTATTGATTTTATAGCCTGCGACTTTACTGTACAGGTCAATTGTTTCTAAGAGTTTCTTACTAGAGATTTTAGGCTTCTCTAGGTATAGTATCATATCATCTCCGAATAGTGAGAGCTTGATTTTTTTCCTTTCCGATCTGAATCCCCTTAATATCTTTTTCTTGCCTGATGCTATTGCTAATACTTCCAGTACTATATTAAAGAGAAGTGGTGAGAGTGGGCATCCTTGTCTTGTCCCCAATCTTAGAGGAAAGGCCCTTAGTTTTTCTCCATTCACGATAACGCTTGCCATAGGTTCGTGGTAGATGACTTTGACAATCTTGAGAAAAGTTCCTCCAAAATCCATTTTGGTGAGAGTTTTTATCATGAATGGGTGTTGGAATTTGTCAAATGCTTTCTCTGCATCTATTGATATGATCATATGGTTTTTATCTTTACTTTTGTTGATATGATGGATTATGTTGATTGATTTCCAAATGTTAAACCATCCTTGCATCCCCGGGATGAATCCCACTTGGTCATGGTGTATGATCTTTTTGATGAGTTGTTGGATTCTATTTGCTAGTATTTTGTTGAGGATCTTCGCATCGGTGTTCATCAAGGATATTGGTCTATAGTTTTCTTTGTTAGTGGTATCTTTGTTTGCTTTTGGTATTAGGGAGATACGTGCCTCTTAGAAACTGTTCGGAAGAATTCCTTTCTTTTCAATTTCCTGGAAAAGCTTGAGGAGAACTGGCAAGAAGTCTTCTTTGAATGTTTGGAAGAATTTACCAGTGAATCCGTCTGGACCTGGGCTTTTGTTTTTGGGGAGACTTTTGATTACGGTTTCGATTTTCTTGGTATTTATGGGTCTATTCAGATATTTCACGTCTTCTTGGTTAAGTCTTGGGAGATTGTAGGAGTCAAGGAATTTGTCCATCTCTTTTAGGTTCTCTTGTTTCATGGCATACAGATTTTCAAAGTAGTCTCTGATGATCCTTTAAATCTCCTTGGTTTCTGTTGTGATGTCCCCCTTTTCATTTCTGATTTAGTTTATTACGGTTTTCTCTCTTTCTTTCTTTGTAAGTCTTGCTAGCGGTTTATCAATCTTATTTATTTTCTCGAAGAACCATCTCTTTGTTTCATTGATCTTTCAGATTGTTTTTCGGGTTTCCATATCGTTAATTTCTGCTCTAAGTTTTATTATTTCTTTTCTTCGATCTGGTTTGGGTTCCTTTTGCTGGTCCTCTTCTAAGATCTTGAGCTGCGAAGTCAAGCTATCAATATAGGTCCTTACTTCCTTTCTGAGGAAAGCTTGCAGAGCTATAAATTTTCCCCTTAACACAGCTTTAGCTGCGTCCCATAGGTTCTGGTTTCTTGTGTCTTCATTCTCATTTGTTTCGAGGTATCTCTTGATTTCTTCCTTGATTTCCTTCGTGACCCACTCGTTGTTCAATAGAGAGTTGTTTAATTTCCAAGTGTTTGATTTGGTTCTCCGCATCTGTCCGTGATTAACTTCATCTTCAGTGCATCATGGTCTGAAAAGATAGTTGATACAATTTCTATCTTCCCGATTCTATTAAGGTATAATTTGTGGCCCAGAACGTGGTCTATTTTGGAAAACGTTCCCTGTGCGCTGGAAAAGAATGTGTACTCTTTCTTATTGGGGTGTATAGCCCTGTATTGGTCTATTAGCCCTGTCTCCTCCATTTCTTCCTTCAGAGCCATCGTTTCCTTGCTGAGTGCTGTTCTTGTCGATCTATCCAGAGGTGATAAGGCAGTGTTGAAGTCTCCAACTACTATCGTGGTACTAATTATGTCCTCCTTAAATTCTGTTAGGAGTTCCTTTAAGTATTTATCTGGTCGTTCATTAGGTGTGTATACGTTTAAGAGTGTGATTTCTTCCTGTTGTACATATCCCTTGATGAATAAAAAATGACCTTAGCTGTCCCTTCTGATCTTTTTCAGCCTGAAATCTATGCTATCGGATACTAGTTTGGCCACCCCCGCTTTTTTTTTGAGGGAGCTGTTTGCTTGCAGGATTGTTTTCCATCCTTTGATTTTGAGTCTGTGTTTGTTCTGACTATTCAGATGTGTTTCTTGTAGGAAGCAGAAAGTTGGGTTTAGTTTCCGAATCCATTTTGCCACTCTGTGCCTCTTGATTGGTGCATTTAGACTGTTAACATTAAGAGAAATTATTGTCATGGGATTTTGTGTCATTTTTCTGTACGGTTTGTTGTTCTTGTAGGTTTTTCCCTTGTCTTATAATAGCCCTTGGAGTCCTTCTTTTAAATTTGGTCTTGAGTCTATGAAGTTCCTGAGCTATTGCTTGTCCGTGAAATAGTGTATGGTTCCTTTAGCCGGGTAGAGTATTCTTGGTGAGGCATTCATTTCATTAAGTTTTTTTCACTATATCCCACCATTGTCTTCGGGCTTGGAGGGTTTCTTCTGATAGGTCTGCTGTGAATCTAAGGGGTGCTCCTTTGTATATGATCTCCTTCTTTGATCTTGCTGCTTGCAGTATTGTGTCTCCATCCACGGCATCCATCATTTTGACTATGGTATGCCTTGGGGATTTTCTATTTGGGTCCCTTTTAGCTGGCACCCTTCGGACTCCTTGGATCTGGATGTCTGCATTCTCTAACTCTGGGAATTTTTTAGCAATGATATCTTTAATGGTGTTTTTTTCATTGTGATTGGTTCTGTGTGATTCCGGCACTCCCATGATTCTTATGTTGTTTCTCCTGAGGTCATCCCGTAGGACTCTAATTTGCTCTAGAGCCATTTTGAGGTCATTTGCCATTATTTGTTTTTCCCTATATGCTTTGTGCAGCTCATCTTCAAGCTCACTGATTCTGTCTTCAGCTGTAGTCATTCTACTATTGAGGGCTCCTACCGAGTTTTTTATTTCATCTACTGATTCTTTTAGTTGTGTGACTTCTGTTAGTAGCTTTGAAATTTCTGCTCTCATTTCTTCTTGGATTATCTTGGTGGAGCGTTCCAATGCTACATCCATATCCTCCCTTATTTATTGGAAGTTCGTTCCATAGTTGCTTTGAGTTCGTGAACTATCCTCAAAATTTCCTCTCTGAATTCTTTATCCGAGAGGAGGTTGTATTTCTGGAAAGTCGCTTCTGAGGTTAGTGAGCTATTTTCTTGGCTCTCTCCTGGTGGTGGGGATTTTCGCTGTTTCTTCATGTTGTTATGGGCTTTACTATCCGGTGCTCTCCTTAGCTTGGGAGGGGCCTCAACTGAAGATGTGGGGCTATGCAGTATTTACAAAGGACTTTTAAGTGCAACTTGATGTGTTCACTGACAGTTTTTGTGAAATTAGGATAAGCTAAGTTACTTGACTATTAATATATAGTGACTAAGATGACCAGGGAATTCTTCAGAGGAATGGGTTCTCTCAATTGTGGTCAAAGCACAATGCATGAAATGGTAATAAAACAACTGTGGCCACATAAGCGGCCTGTGCTCCGAAAAGAGGCCACGCCCAGTTTTGAAGCCACGCCCCCTAAGGTGAGGACACGCCCCCTAATCTGCGGTTGCCAAGGGGTGCCGGGCGGGGGTGGGGGTGGGGGCGTCAGGGTAAGCCATAAACTGCGATGGGCAGGGGGCGGGGAAGGGGAGTTGATACAATTTCTATCTCCTTGATTATATTCAGGTATGTTTTGTGACCCAGTATGTAGTCTATTTTGGAAAATGTTCTTTGTGCTTGGAAAAGAATGTTTATTCTTATTTATGGGGATGTAAAGCCCTGTACAGATCGATTAGCCCTCTCTCTTCTATTTTCATAATTCATTGCTCTTACCCGACTAAGAAGATGTTCTATAATTTTTTTTCAAACTGCCCTTCTTTTGGGCAAGAGAGAGCTCAAGCAACTGAGTACCTGCTTTGTGTTTAGGAGGCTAGGATTGATCTCTGGCGCCACGTGTCCCCTTGAAAACCGCAGGATATGGCTGCAAAACAGAGCCGAACAGGCAGTCACATGACTCCCGCCATAGCCATGCCACCCGACCCCATGCCAGGTTTTCTCAGAGTGGGGCAGGTAAGAGCCCTCCCTGCCCCAAGGGACCCAGCCCTGGCAGCCCAAAACCTCCAGAACCCAACCGTCATCAAGCTCAAGGCTGCTCCCCACACGCTCTGGCCGAACCTCGTGCACGAGTAAAGTCCAGCAAAACCCAGGTATGTGGAATTCTGTGACTGACAACTCTGGGTTTAATGGGACCGGGAACAGAGATCCCCTGCCCATTTCCCCCATGTCTCTGGCGACCCAGCAGTCACACGCATAAGCCATCTCTGGCTGGCACCAGACAATCTCATCATCAGTCACCATCCAGATCACATGGGGTGAGTATGATGTTCATCATAGCTATGTCACCAGACCTCGCGCCAGGCTGTTTCACTCAGGGTACCCCAGAAGAGGGCAGGAGAGAGCCGTCCCTGCCCCAAGGGATCCAGCCCTGGCAGCCAAAAATCTCCAGAACCCAAACCCCGCCATGCTCAAGGCTGCTCCTCACATGCACAGGCTGAGACTCATGCATGAGTGAATCTATTCTGGACCGTGTCACAAGACACACTCTACCCATACTGCAAGAGTACCGCACGATACTTGATGGTATTCAAATAGTAGCAATCAATCATAGAGAGAAATATATATATATATGTACATATATAACATCTTTATAGATATATATGAAAGTTCACAAGGCTCAACCATTAACAGCATGTTAGTGATATCATATCACTATATCACTGTCATCCTGTTGTTCATTGATTTGCTCGAGTAACATTTGCATTCGTCCCTGTTGAGTACTAGTATAGCCAGATGGTGTACTGAGGACTATTTCAGGGTCAGGGGAATGAGGACCATTGCTGTTACTGTTTTTGGCATATTGAGTATGTCACGGTTAGCTTGCCAGGCTCTGCCATGTGGGCGCGATACAGTAGTCTGCATTGTGATATTGTATAGACGGTTTTAACGGCCCCTGCCAAATAGAACAATCCTCACACTCTTTCCTCTATGGATACTTTTTTGTAGCATTTTCAGTGGTTTTTCATAACAAATAATACGAAATATATTATCTCAGTTCTGGGACAGGGATTGGGGTTTGGGATGGAAACATCCGAAATGTGGTGGGGGGGATGTATAATAGTTGTGGGATTGGTTTTTGAATATTAGATGTGTTCAAATATAGTGCACTACCTTATAAAATCAAAAAAGTTTTTAAAAAAGCAAAAATATGATAATAACATGTTCACCTTTTAACTATGTTAATGATGCCAGAGCCCTTCCTCCCTGGGCCATTGCAGAACAGTGTGTCCGAGCTCTCCTCAGAGTCCCAGGGTTCAGCTGCACACACGCCCGCAGAAGCCCAGGTACCTGCTGCACGTCTTCAGTCTTCATCTGAGTTTGCAGATGTTTGTGGGAGGGTCTGAACAAAAGCCTGTTCTGGGTGGGTGAAAGGGCTCTGCATGCTCTATCAGCTCTGGGAACAATGTGATATAAAGAGTCACTAGTCCTAAGTGGAGTTGCTGGTGTGTAGACTGGGGCCCTGCTGTCTAATGCTCCGAAAGGAAGATTGTGAGTGGCCTCAGGAGAGAGGAGATTAAGTTGGCTGGAGAAGAGTGACCTAGAGCTGAGAGTGACTTGGGGGTTGGATCACTCTCTCACTAGCCCCAGAATCTGCAGTTCTCGTGATGACCCACCCAGTCTGATATGGCAGCTCGCTGCTGCCTGGGTACTGGCTGCCCTGCTCAGGGCTCAAGGAGTCAATAGGGCCAGTGCAGGCTGAGCTGAGACAAGGCTCAGAAGAATCGCCCTTTCACATGTCTCCCGTGGAAACAAAAGCCTACCCAGGTTTAATCCTAAGGAAAGTGCCCTTGAAGACTGCAGGGGAAGAGTCAAAAAGAAGAAAGGGTCTTTTAAAAGATGTCTGGGGCTAGAGCAATAACACAGCGGGCAGGGCGTTTGCCTTGCACGAGGCCGACCTGGGTTCGATTCCCAGCATCCCATATGGTCCCCCAGCACCGCCAGGAGTAATTCCTGAGTGCTGAGCCAGGAGTAACCCCTGTGCATTGCCGGGTGTGACCTAAAAAGAAAAAAAAAAAAGAAAAGCTATCTCAAGATCAAAGCGATAGTACAGTGGACAAGCTAGTAAATAAAGTGGGTGGAGTCATCATTTGTAGGTGGGGCCACGCTGTCCCTAGGATACAAGTCACTGAGACCAGGAAGGAACAGCAGAGAGGCAGTCTGGGGTTGCTAGTAAAGAAGCAGGCTCCCTTATCTGTGATGATCCACTGTCCGGAAGAAAGTGGGGATTACAGTTAAGAGAGGCCAGCTAGACTTTTCATCTGCCTTAAGAACTGCCAAGTGAAGCTTGCCACCTTCTAAATGGTAGGTGGATTTCTTTTTTTTTTTTTCTGATAGGGCTTTAGGACTAGGAGTCTGAAAACAACAAGTAAGAAGAGACCCTGAGTCTGGCAACACCTCCTGCTCTTGTGCTGAATGTTAAACCATCCTTGCATCCCCAGCATGAATCCCACTTGGTCATGGTTTATGATCTTTTTGATGAGTTGTTGAATTCTGTTTGCTAATATTTTGTTGAGAATCTTTGCATCCGTGTTCATCAGGGACATTGGCCTCTAGTTTTCTTTTTTTGTGGTATCTTTGTTGTTGGCTTTTGGTATTAGGGAGATATGAGCCTTGTAGAAACTGTTTGGGAGGATTTCTGTTTTTTCAATGTCCTGGAAAAGCTTGAGAAGAACTGGCAACAGGTCCTCTTTAAATGTTTGGAAGAATTCGCTAGTGAATCCATCTGGACCTGGGTTTTTGTTTTCTGAAAGGCTTTTGATTAGTTTCAATTTCCTTGATATTAATAGAACTGTTCAGGTATTCCTGGTCTTCTTGGTTCAGTCTTCGGAGATTGTAGGAATCCAGGAATTTATCCATTTCTTCTAGGTTCTCTTGTTTCGTTGCATACAGATTTTCAAAGTAGTCTCTGATAATCTTTTAAATTTCTTTGGTTTCTATCGTGATGTCCCCCTTTTCATTTCTGATTCTGTTTATAAGGGTTCTCTCTCTCTCTTTCTTTGTGAGTCTTGCTAGTGGGTTATCAACTTGTTTATTTTATTGAAGAACCAGCTCTTGGTTTCATTGATCTTTCGGATTGTCTTTTGGTTTTCCATATCATTTATTTCTGCCCAAAGTTTTATTATCTCTTTTCTTCTGCCTGGTTTGGGCTCCTTTTGTTGGTCTTTTTCTAGGGTCTTGAGCTGTGAAGTCAAGTTATTTATGTGGGCCCTTTCTTCCTTCCTGAGGAATGCTTGCAGAGCTATAAATTTTCTCCTTAACACGGCTTTAGCTGTGTCCCACAGGTTCTGGTAGCTCGTGTCTTCATTCTCATTTGTTTCCAGGTACATTTTGATTTCTTCCTTGATTTCCTTCCTGACCCACTCATTGTTCAACATCAAGTTGTTTAATTTCCATGTGTTTTATTTGGTTTTCTGCATCTGTGTGTGATTAACTTATATTTTCAGTGCATCATGGTCTGAAAAGATAGCTGATACAATTTCTCTCTTTCTGATTCTGTTGAGGTATGTTGTGTGGCCCAGCACATGGTCTATTCTGGAAAACGTTCCATGTGCACTTAAAAGAATGTGTATTCCCTTGTTTGGGGATATAAAGCCCTGTATAGATCTATTAGGCCTATCTCTTCTATTTCTTCCTTCAAAGCCAGTATTTACTTGGTGGGTTTTAATCTTCTTGATCTATCCAGGTGTAATAGGGCACTATTGTGTTGCTCAAGATGTCCTTCTTAAGGTCTGCTAGCAGTTGTTGTAGGAATTTGGCTGGTCCCTCATTGGGTGCATACACGTTTAGAAGTGTGATTTCTTCCTGCTGTACATATCGCTTGATTAATAGAAAAATGGCCTTCCCTATCCTTTCTAATCTTTTTCAACCTGAAATCTATGTTGTCCGATACTAGTAAGGCCAGCCCCGCTTTTTTGAAAGAGTTGTTTGCTTGCAGGATTGTCTTTCATCCTTTGACTTTGAGTCTGTGTTTGTTCTGGTTATTCAGATGCATTTCTTGCAGGCAGCAAAATGTTGGGCTCAGTCGCTGAATCTATTTTGCCACTCTGTGTCTCTTAATTGGTGAATTTAGACCATTGACATTAAGAGAGATTATTGTTATGGGATTTTGCGCCATCTTTTTGTAAGGGTTTGTTGTGCTTGTAGGGGTTCTTCTTGTCTTACAATAGCCCCCTTAGTGCTTCTTTTAGGCTTGGTTTTGAGGATATGTGTAGGGAGCCATTTTACAAGCCCGGCTCTTATCCTCTAGTCAAGTGGAGGCTTACTTGGGATTTCTGTAACAAGGTCACCACTGGTGACCTTACTGATCTTATCAGTTCGCCATTCCTCTCACTAGCCAACGCCCATGCCTGATCTGCCCAACGCCCATGCCTGATCTGCATTTTACTATTGTTCCTATGGGTGTCCAAGCATGCGTACTGCCCCCTCCCACCAAGAGGTATAAGTATTGTAACTGCTGTGAATAAACTCTCTCTCTCTCCTCCTCTTTCTGGCTCTGCGTCTCTTCATTCGGTTGCATCCCCTCCTTAGCCCCTCGAAAGGTCCTCCCTGCGGGACAGGATGATGCCCGCAGGGTGACCCCACATCTGGCGCCCAGCGTGGGGCACTAGGGGACCACCGAACGCCCGGTCAAGTTCATGTCAGCTGACGAATTCACGGAAAAGTGAGTGTCTCTGAGGGTCGCCTCTCTCTTGGCACACACCCTGGTGTGGGACTGGGCTAGAATACAGTCTCGTGTTAAGGACGAGACGGTCACTGGCGGAAAGGCTTGAATTCCCTTGTCTTGTGTGTATGTGTGAGTGATTGTGCAGTCTTGGACGTCCTCGTCCTTGTACTGAGTCTGTGGCTCCACGACTTGGCATCCTTAAGATCCCTTTAAGGTTATGGAGTCCGATTGGGCTATCTGCGATTCCACGAGGAACATATGGTCTAGGGTGGTGCTGGTTTAGAGACCGGCCGCAAGTCACCTCTCAGGCTGATCCACTATGGCTAAGTTCCTCACTGGCCAGACATGCATCTGAGTGGTTTGTTATGAGTGTCTCCATCCCCCCCGCCCCCTTCTTGTGTCATTTGTGTTTTCATTTCTGTCGAGTTGGCAGAAACTACCTCCCAGTGAAGACAGTCACTGGTGGAAGGTCGAATCCCTTTGTCCTGTGTTTTCATTTCTGTCGAGTTGGCAGAAACAGCCTACCAGTGAAGCAGTTACTGGTGGAAGGCTTGAACCCCTTTGTCCTGTGTTTTCATTTCTGTCGAGTTGGCAGAAACAGCCTACCAGTGAAGCAGCCACTGGTGGAAGGCTTGAACCCCTTTGTCCTGTGTTTTCATTTCTGTCGAGTTGGCAGAAACAGCCTACCAGTGAAGCAGCCACTGGTGGAAGGCTTGAACCCCTTTGTCCTGTGTTTTCATTTCTGTCGAGTTGGCAGAAACAGCCTACCAGTGAAGCAGCCACTGGTGGAAGGCTTGAACCCCTTTGTCCTGTGTTTTCATTTCTGTCGAGTTGGCAGAAACTACCTCCCAGTGAAGACAGTCACTGGTGGAAGGTCGAATCCCTTTGTCCCGTGTTTCCATTTCTGTCGAGCTGGCAGAAACTACCTCCCAGTGAAGACAGTCACTGGTGGAAGGTTGGATCCCTTTGTCCTGTGTTTTCATTTCTGTCAAGTTGGCAGAAACAGCCTACCAGTGACCCTTTCTTTTCTCTTCTTGCTTTATGGCCTGCTTATCCTCTGTTTCCAAGGCTCCCTCAGTCTGTGGGGATGAGGCCACCCCCATGCACGGAACTGACTCCTCAAATTCTACTACTATAGACTCTGACCATCCTGCTTTCCTACCTGAGCCCTCCCAAGCGGAGGCGCCTCCAAGACTTTAAAAAGTAAAACGGCAGTTGGCGACTGCTACAGGATCTACGAGCAGTAAATAAAACCATAGTCATTTTTGGGGCACTTCAACCTGGACTGCCGTCCCCAGCAGCCATTCCTTCAGAAATGTAAAAGACTGCTTTTTCTCAATTCCCTTGCATCCTGATGATCACCCCCGCTTTGCCTTTAGTTTGATAGCTTCTAATTAGAAAGAGCCCATTGTCAGGGGGATAAGACCAAAGATAATGTGGACGTCCGTAGGGCAGGTTCAGGAATTTCAGTGTGAATGTGGTGAGTGGGTGCGCACCCTCGTGAAAGAAGGACCGGTCCGAGCGAGTGCAGGAGTGTGCTTTGTGCGTGTGCCTTTAGTGTGTGTGTAATTGTCTCATTATCTTTCTCTTAGTTCTGCTTATTATTATCAGCAGAGAAGGCAGGAAAATGCAAGATCATGTGGTTAAGTGTTTAATAATATCAGGAAATAAAAGTATATCACTAAGGTAGCCTATCCCCAAATCTGATAAGAAGTCACTAGTTCCCTGCCTCAGAACTAGTCTTGACCAAGAAAGAAAAATGCTAGCATCTGACCACCTTAGGTTTCAACAATTTTGAAAAGGTTTTGCCGGCTTATATCAACAAAAGCGCTTTCTTGACCCATTTTTAACAAGCAGGAAACGGGCTGGTCAGGCAGAGAAACGGGGAGCAATGTTCCCAATCGGCTGACAGGGCTTAACTTTGCCCTGGGGACTTGTTCCTTCCTTTCTCAGTTTATCAGTTTTTTCCTTGCCATTTCTGAAGGGCCAGATCGATAGATCAACTGCAGATGTGTGCACATGTACGTGTGGTGTTTTTAGTGAACTTATTGTCTGTCTGTCTCTCTATGTGGAACACTTGAGTGCTGGAGCCAGAGTGAAAATCAGTGGTAAAAATTAGGCCTGGGGAAAACAGGATCATCTCAAGAGATCAAAGTGATATGCAGTTCAGCAATTTAAAGGATCTATATGATTTTGGAACCGGTTAGACCAGGTTTAAACAAAGATTTCTAATTAGAATGTGGCGCCTACAATGAAATTGAAATTTTTAGTCTAAATTTCTTATTGGAAGAACATTAATAGTTATTAACAGTTGAAATTCTTTTGAATTCCAGTAGCTGTACTATCTAGAAAAAGCTACAGAGCTAGAGCCAGAAAACTAAAAGTGAAATAAGAATTCAGAGAGTGCAAGGCTTTATCTTATAAGCCTCAGCCAATTTTAATGAGGAATTTAGCTGTTTTTCAAGCAACAGAGGTACAGAAACCCTCAAAATAAACAAAGTTTACTTGTGTTTCCATAAACATTTGACAGTCCAAATGCTTTTCTTTCTATGCTATTATCAAAGTTTGGTTAAAAAAAAAAATATATATATATATATATATATATATATATAAATACCCAAAGGGCTTTTTCTGTGTTTGAAAGCATATTTGTATTGTGGAATTGATAAAGTTAGAAAGCTTGTGATTTGAACTAACTAAGGTATGAGAACTATTGAACTTAAGCCAAAGAAGATTTACTCATGTTTCATAAAAATTGATGGTTTAAAGGTCTTATGCTGTTGTGTAAATGTACATATGCATCTATATTGGATTATTAGAATGTGAGCTGAAATAGTTGTGGTTAAAAACAGGTTCGAAGAGTAATGGTTTAGTTAAAATATGTTTTTCTAGAGTTATAAAATTGGTTGCAAAATTTATTCTACAAGTGTTTTATTTGATCTGAGACTCAGTAACTAAAATTTCTATTGATACTTAGCAAAGAATTATAATAGATTAATCTCAGGTGTCAGCCTGATAGTCTAAAGCCATAGTATTGGGCCTTGGTTAAAGTTTGAGATGTGAGAACTTTTACTGACTATTGTTAAGTCAGTCTGTCCAGTACATGAAAATGCATGTTATTATTCTGATAACTTTATTCATTGCAAAGCTTTGTCACCAGGTATCATACCTATCTTGGATCATCAGAGACCTTCGTACAGAAGTATGAGATCCTTAATGTTTTATGGTAGTCTATGGGTGTTTTAATCTTTATATTTGTGTTTTCCTAGAACTCTAAAGTTTTTTGAATATCTATAGAACTGACAATGCTTTTAAAATGGTATGGCAGAGTAGTTTTGTCATGTTAAATGAGATGATTGATAACTAGTGTCCAAATTTGGGAAATCACGTTGTACTGAGTTCAGTAAAATAATGTTGGATATCATTGGTTTGTCCTTTCCCCTTGCCACTAGGAGCTTAGGTTTATCAGTCACACCCATCAAAGTGCTCCCGAGTCACTCCCATTCTTTTGTTTATCTGTAACCAATTCTACCAATTTATCTGCTCTTCCCTTAATCAAACTCTGTTAATTGGTAAGGTCAGAACTTCCTAGGACACTGAATATTATAACATTGCCTTTCTCTCCTCTTTATGCCTTTTGAATAATTTACTTTAAAGCTATGTCTTTTTTGTATAGACACAAGAAGACAATATTATGTTTTTATAACTTAAGACTTAATTGGCCTCGATATTCCCTCCTGGGCATCTGCTTTCTCCACTTAAGCCTCAGTTGCCCTCAGTTCCTAGCACCCCAAAGTAGGGTCCCCGACGTGGGACGGGAAGGATCCAGGGCAAGCGGTGAGTTATGTGCTACCCTGGCATCGAGATGGGCCTGGCCAAAGTGCCTAATTCTAAACTATAAGTTAAGAGCTTGATCATAGACAAATGCTGTCATGATCCAATAGTAATTATGAGACTGGGACCCTGCCAGGGATAGGAAAGACTGATCTGGCCTGAGCACTGTAGTCTGAGATTGAGATGGCCCCAGGAGAGCAATTCTATAAGCTTTAATGCATCTCTTATTGTGTCCATACAAAATAATTAATATTATGAATTCTTATATGTTTGCTGGCTGAGGAGAAGAGAAACACATTCATGGGACTCCGCCCTTGGGTGGATCCCCCTGCTGAAAGAGAATTAAGTCCTAGGAGAAGCATCCCCTAAGGAAAAGGAACCTTACCCTATTGATGGGGACCACACCTATGTGTATGCCCCAACCCCCTCATGCTGTGGAGATTTAACTAGGCGGTAAGAGTGGGTTGGGGGGCCAGATCCGGGGGCCAGATCCACGAGCCAGATCCACGGGGCCAGATCCACAGGACCAGATCCACGGGGGCCAGATCCACAGATCGAGAGAGAGACCGAGAGCCGGGAGAGAGGCAGAGAGAGAGAGAATGAAGTAGGATGGGGGAGAAAGAAGCAGGAGGAGAATCAGAGGAGAATGGAGATGGACATGAAATAAACCGATCGAGCAACCAGTTTGGTTCTTCCTTCCTTCCTTCACCTGCCTCGCCGCCCGCGCGCCCTTTCTTTTTATTTTTGTGTTTTACACAAAATAAGAGTTTAAATTTGTGGAACGACTATAAGGAATATAGATGTATGTGTTAAGTCAGAAAGATAATGGATGCAGATATTATCAGTTGGAAAAAGGAAAGGATCCTGTTAAAGTGAAGTTGATTTTGAAATGGGTTGAAGGAAAGTTATAGGACAGAATGAATGTAAAAGAATGTGTAGAAGGTTTGAGGTTGTGTTTGAAGGAAGGAAAGTGATCACTGTTCTAAGAAACTCTTTAAATCACATGCAGAAATTGTTCTAGTATGTTTTTTGGTAGGATCTATGGAAAAGATATTGGATAGATTGTCTGGACTCCTGTTACAGTGCTCTTAGATAATTGAATTCTTCAAAAGTTGCGGAAATCAAGGGTTTTTCAAATGGGATTCAATGAATTAGACATGTTTAACTGTACACTGGACTCCCAGTACAGTGCTCTTATCAATGGGAAGTCAGTGCTCTTATTAATGGGAAGTCAAGGTTTTCAACATGGGATTGGATGGGTTAAATATGATGTTAAATTGTACACTTTTTCTCTACAGATTTTAGCTTCTTTGACTAGGACCCACAACAAATGGGTGTGTTGCATCTCACTGTGAGTAAAGTGAAATGTTTTTCTCTTCTTTGTACCTTCAGTATGTTTTTGATGCTTCATGGCACTATGTTGGTTTGCATAAATCCAGACAAAAGTCTTTCCTCTCTGTAATTGGGTCTACCCCTCATGCAGACAGGAAAATCAATTATGGGACCCCAAAGCCCTCTTTCAGGAAAAGAGTCAAGGGATTGGTCTAAATGACAGGAGCAGGTATTTAACAGGTACTGTTTCAAGTACCCTACAAACCTCAGGGAGACCCTAGAGGCCAGTTGGCTTAAGGAAAGAATGGAAATCATCACGGCTATGGAAAATGAGAAATCCGGGAATCTGTGTGACTGACACAATCTGGGCCTACTCAGCATCAAGAAAACCCTGGAAACCAGGATCCCTCCCAGCCCTGAAAAAGGGAGGGGATGGACTCCTTTCTGCCAGGATGCATCTACGGAAAAGGCCACCTCCAGTTCAACCTGAAAGCTCGAGACCATCCAGTTCATCGTGGGACATTTATGGCCAGGCCTGGGTAACTCTGACGTGCCACATAAGATTAATGCCATTATTGGTGTGCCTCCTGTCTTTAGCCCAACCCCCAGGACTTCTCAGTAAATAATGGGGTACCCCAAAATGGAGAGTTCTCCAATCTTGCTGTGTTTATGCAAAAGAACAATTCAGATTTGTTAAGCCATCAGGCAAATTTTAAAATGAAGGTGGAGAGAAAACCATGCTTCTGTAACTTGCCTTTTAAAGAATCAGATTCAAATTCTACAGAGTGATCTAGTAAATGTATTCTAATCTTGACCTAAAAGGTATTCCTTCTGGGTAATTCAGGTAAAATGTGTTTTGCTGACTGTAAAGTAAGCAGCCTAGTCTTTGGGACTCAATGTTGAACTGGCTATCACTAGTCTGAAAGCCATCTTTCATGGGAAGGAACTCAGTACTGTGCTTTCTGTTTCATTAATGAACCTAGTGGAAATTCTGGGCTTCCTTTCCTAACACTTGTTCAGCATCAAGGAATTTACCAGTGAGAGGAATGGCGAACTGATAAGATCAGTAAGGTCAGCGGTGGTGACCTTGTTACAGAAGTCCCAAGTAAGCCTCCACTTGACTAGAGGATAAGAGCCGGGCTTGTAAAATGGCTCCCTACAGATATGAAATTCCTGAGCTGTTGTTTATCCACAAAATAGTGTATCATTCCTTTGAGTTTGAGTGAAAGTTAAGCCAGATAAAGTATTCTTGGTGAAGCGTTCATTTCATTGAGTTTTTTCACTATATCCCACCACTGCCTTTGGGCTTTGAGGGTTTCCTCTGCTAGGTCTGCTGTGAATCTAAGGGGTGCTCCTTTGTATGTGATTTCCTTCTTTGACCTTGCTGCTTCCAGTATTGTGTCTCTATCCGTGAAGCTCATCATTCTAACTATGATATGTCTTGGGGTTTTTCTGTCAGGGTCTCTTTTAGCTAGCACCCTTCGGACGCCTTGAGTCTGGATGTCTGCATTCTCTAGCTCTGGGAACTTTTCAGCAATGATTTGTTTGACTGTGGCTTTTTCATTGAGGTTGCTTCCCTGATCTTCTGGTACTCCAATGATTCTAATGTTGTTCCTTTGAAATCATCCCCTAGGACTCTGAGTCGCCCTAGAGCTATTTTGAGGGCTCTTCCCATTGTTTGTTGTTGCCTGTAGTCTTCTTGCAGCTGATCTTCAAGCTCACTGATTCTGTCTTCTGCTGCAGTCATCCTATTGTTGAGGGCAGCCACAGAGTTTTTAATTTCATCTACCGAATCCTTCATTTCTTTTTGTAGGTTTTTTATTTCTGCTCCATGAGTTCATTCTTGCTTTTGCCTTGTGCAGGGAGGCATTTTCTTTTTCCCCCACCAGAACTTAGACTGTTGTCAGATTTTAGTGCTAAAGAATAAAGGTGTTATGTTTCTATGCAGGTTTTTGAGTAAAGTAAACCTTCATTTCTCCTATATAAATACCAAACATAGAGTTGTTTTTTTTTATATCAAAATAGGATTCCATGCTAAGGTTAACACATGCTAGTTTGCATTTACTGCACCAAGCTGCAATCTGCCTTTACAGAATGGTTGTACCATCTTATATTTCCAACATAAGTGTGTAAGAATTTCAGTTTTCTACTTGCTTCTTTATTTTGTTTTACTTTACACTCTCAATAGGCAGAGAGAGATTACTCAGATTTTAATTAGCATTTCTGTAATTCAGGCTATCTTAAGCACATTTTTATGTGCTAATTTGTCATCCATACATCTTCTTCAATTTTATATTAAGGTATACAAACTGGGTGATTCCAAACCCATTTAAACTTGTGCATTTTTCTTATTTTGTGTTTTAAGGTTTTAATATAGTCTAGATATAGGTTTTTACCTCATCTTTATCAACAGTTTGCTTCTTCTCCAGACTAACAGCTCTAAACCATGTGAGGTAACACCTGCTTATGACTTTTGATGTGAATCTTCCTGTTAATGAGTGACAGGAAGCATTTTCATGTACTTTTTGCCCATTGGCATGTCTTTGAGACTCTGACCTGACACAGGGGAGGTATATGCCTCACTGCTGATCCTCACACCTGACCTTTCTACTTTTTGCTATTTCTTTCATCTTCCTGAACTCCTTTGCCTATAGCTGTAGGATTATTATGGCTGGAGATTCTATTTCTTTTATTTCAGACCCTTCACCCATAACAGCTTATGGTTCATGACCTTTTGTGAAAGGGATTGGCAATAGGGAAATTGTGCTGCAGCATATGTTGGAAGTAGATTTTTGTGATAAACTTGTTTTCCTCATAAAGCTTGCAGGAGAATGAGATTATGATATTTTACTTTAAAGGTGCACAAGAAAAATATGGAACAACTCAACCTTCTGAAACTGTTCACAGACATGCTTACTCCGTCATCACTATTTTGTTGTTCGTAATATCTGTGTTTATGCTTTCTGTTGCTTTGACAGGTAAGTTACTTGTCTTGCAAATTCTATCATGTCCTCCATACATTAATATGGTCATACATATTCCTTTGAGTCCTCTTTTATGCCAGGCATCATGCAAAGTGTCCAGGGCATATTGGTGAATGAAATATAAAAATTCCTTTTTATTTATAATTTCAGAAGAAAGATGTAGTTGTCATAATAAATTAAAATAGGGGGTAGGGAAACAAGCTGCAGTGCACATAGAAGTGACACAAACTCTTCAGTGAGAATGTCTCCCTTTTTGCAGACTTTTCAAGGAGATAAAGGGAGCATGCAGATCCTTGGGGAAATCTCTTCAGGCACAGAAAAAAATAGAACAAATTCCTAAAGAAGGAATATCCCTAGTGCTTTGAATGAGAGTAAGGCGATTGCTGGGACTAGAACAAGGTGAGGCCAAAGAAGAATCATAGGATTGATCCAGGAAACAATAACCTTGGGAGCCACTTAAAGACTTTGGATTAAACTTGCATAGAGCAGGGAAGGTCAGAAAAAGGAGGAAAAGAAATGTCATGGCTCCAGGACTTGCATTGGAGAATGACCATTTTGACTTTGCTAAGTGGAAAGGTCGGACTGCAATTGAGCCTCAACAAGAAGATGCTCGTGAAAAACAACTAGTCCCTGACGCTCCATTTGTTCTCAATGGAATGAGCATCTCCGAATGCAGCAGCTATGTGTATCTGGGTCGAGAACTCAACATGAGGAATGACTTGGCAGCAGAACTGCGCAGGAGGAAGAGAGCAGTGTGGAATGTCTTCAAGAGCGTCGAAGAAGTGGTTACGAGGACAAAGGACCTCCGACCCCAGGCACATCTTTTTTATTCCACCATTCTTCCTGCACTAACGTAAACCTCAGAGATCTGGGCCCTACGCAAACAGGATAAGAAGCTATTAGGGTATCCCAAAGAGAAATTGAAAGAGCTATGCTAGGAGTATCACATCTCACTCAAGAGAGAAGGACTCCGGAGTTCTGACCTCCATCGATGATCAAGAATCAGGGACACTGTCTCGTTTGCCATGGTGTTGAAAATCAGATGGGCCAGACATGTAATGCGATTCAGAGACAACCACTGAACAAGAGCTGTTACTGACTGGATTCCATGGGATGTTAAAAGACAGCATGGCTGCCCACCAAAGAGATGCTCAGACTTCTTCGTCAAAACCCTGAATGAATGATTTGAGGCTCTTCCTGTTCCTGGAGCGAGCAGATATTATTGGGTTACACTACCACGTAACAGAGACAAATGTAGACGTTACTGGCACCTGCTCGAGCAAATCGAAGATCAACGGGAAAATAAGTGATAAAAGTGAAAGTAAGAAGTGATTGTTGGAAGAGAAGGGGAGAATCAAGGAGACCTACTTGGCTATTTTGTAGAAATCTAAGTGAAAGATGGTGACAGCTTAGACCTGATGAGCGCAGTGGGGGTGTGGTAGGGTGACCAGGTTCTGGATACTTTGAACGTTGGAGCCACAGTATTTTATAAGAGATTGCAAATGAAGATTTGCAAAAAGAGACTGCTGTGTAACTAAGGATATTTTGCGGAGCCATGGCAAGAAATGAGTCATTATTCTTGACAAGAGAAAGTCTTATCAAGGGGTTTTATCTTTGGGTTTGTTTCTTGCACAGAGAATGTTCTAAAGTACGGAACTTTTTGCCTTAACAAAATTTCCTTGTAGATAGAATTGGCCAGCGATAGCACAGCAGGTAGGGCACTTGCCTTGCACGCGGCCGACCTGGGTTCAATTCCTCTGCCCCTCTCGGAGAGCCCGGCAAGCTACCAAGAGTATCTCAACCACAGGGCATATTTGGCAAGCTTTCCGTGGCATATTCGATATGCCAAAAACAGTAACAACAAGTCTCACAATGAAGATGTTACTGGTCCCTCCCAAGCAAATCGATGAACAGGACGATTGTTCACAGTGCTACAGTGCCATCAGTATTAATAAATAATTATTTCATTTATTCTGATTTTATTATTTCTAACAAGAACTTTTCCCAAAAACTAATATAACCCAATTTTTTTTTGTTTTAGGCTGGGTTGAGGAACAAGGGAAGGGGAGATGCATGTTGGGGATTCAAGTAAGGGTCTCATATAGACAAGGCATGTACTGAGTCCATCTTGAAGCATTTCTGAAATCTAATAACAACTAACAATTTTACTGAAGTTTAAGTTGATGCAAATTATATAGTTTGTAGAACATGTGTAAATGTCACTTAAAAATGGTCTTGTAAAGCACTGACCATGCAAGTGGAAGCAAACATAAACAAATGGGACTACACAAACTGAGAAGCTTTTGCACTTCAAAAGAAACAGTGACCAAAATACAGAAAGAGCCCACAGAATGGGAAAGAATATTTTCCCAATGCCCATCTGATAAGGGATTAATATCCAGAATATACAAGACACTTGGAGAATTGTACAAGAAAAAAGCCTCCAAACTCATCAAAAAATGGGGAGAGAAATGAACAGAAGTCTCCTCAAAAAAGAAATACAAATGGCCAAAAGGCACATGAAAAAATGCTCCACATTGCTAGTCATCAGGGAGATGCAAATCAAAGCAACAGTGAGATATCATGTCACACCACAGAGACTGGCACACATTCCAAAGAACAAAAGCAACCAGTGCTGGCGTGGATATGGGGGAAAAGGGACGCTCTTTCACTGTTGATGCGAATGCCAACTGGTCCAGCCTTTCTGGAAAACCTATAGCATTATATAGTAGTCATCCTGTTGCTCATCGATTTGTTTGAGCAGCCAACCTGTGTTTGATTCCTCCGCCCCTCTCAGAAAGCCGGCAAGCTACTGAGAGTATGGAGCCCGCACGGCAGGCAAGCTACCCGTGCATATTGGATATGCCAAAAACAGTAACGATAAGTCTCTCAATGAGAGATGTTACTGGTGCCCACTCAAACAAATCCATTGTATAAGAAACAGAAATTCTTTCTATAGAGCCTTTCCATTTACTAGCCAGTTCCTTGAAAACTCAGTTCATTGTAATTTTAGTTGAAATAATTAATATGATGATGAAATTTATCAAATACACAGGCGGGGTGGGGGACTGGGGGATGGAGGGGCCGGGGGGAGGTTTACTGTGGTTTTTGGTGGTGGAATATATGCACTGGTGAAGGGATGGGTGTTCGAGCATTATGTAACTGAGACTTAAGCCTGAAAGCTTTGTAACTTTCAACATGGTGATTCAATAAAAAAAAATTTAAAAAAATAGAGGAAAAACAAAACAAAAAATATGATGATGAAATATGTATATGTTCTTGTACTTTGATACCATGATTCAGATGTTTTTCTGATGGAATATTGATATAGAACATAGAAAGAATTGCTGGTATGCAGTGGGAAAGGGGTGGCAGAGTGTTTTAAAATCCTAGAAAGTCACTGATGATTTGACCCCACATATTCCTTAAAATTCCATTTTCCAGCTGCCACATCTTTTCACAAAAGTAAGGAATAATGGTTCAAAGAGAACCTGTGGAAATCTCTCTGAGAAATTTAGCAGCAAAAACTGTAGCTCCCTGTGTTGTGGACAGTTCAATAAGGTCATTGGAAATGTATCAAATATAAAGGCCTGATCACTTTCATTAAAATAAAGCTCTTTAGCACATTGCTAATAAGTATTTTTATTTCATGCATTTATGAAGCAGTTCGTGAAAGGACAGAATGATTTTCACAGATACAAATTATGGCAAAATATATAAAGTGACTATATCAACAATATAACTAGATTTTAATTGGATGAATGATACTGTTGGTGGTATTCAAGTATGTGTCTTGAAATTGTAAAAGGAGCTAAATATAAAAACGGTGTTAATTACTAAGAAGTCACAGATTTTTTTACTTCTATTGAAAAAAGTGGAACAGAGGTATTACAGATTACATCAGAGGAATGAATGCAAAATGTTAGTGTATGAATAATTGTTTTGTTTTAGGTTTCACGTCAGAGGAACTGGGGACTATGCTTACTTGAATGACAAAGGCGTGAGCAGTGCCAGGATTTCTTCAAACAAAAAATGGATTTGTAGCAAAACCAATGTCTGCACTTGTCAAAGTACTTGAAACTCATGAGCAGAAAAGGTGTGTTGTGCTTGTTATCTACAGTTGCTGAATGCTTTTCTAAGTGTTGACCTAAACATGTGTAATGCCAGTTGACAGCAAAGATGAAAACTGAGTCAGAGAGAATCACAGGGAGACTTCCCCCACCAAAATGAAACATAGATTTGGGATAACATGATTCTAAATTAAATAAACCTTTAGGTAGGAGTTAGTATGTGTACCTTGAACCCAGAGAAAAATTCAGTATCACGAACTCCACTTCTATATTATACATAAAACTTTCTCTGCATAGACTGCTATTTTCCTTACAAATGCTGGCCTTAAAAATGACTATTTGCAAAACAGAAAAAATCTTTTTAACAGCTCATAATAAAAACCTAAATGATTTTGCAATTTAAAATATGTTGATTCCCTGAGACTTTTTTTGCTCTCTGTTACACATGTAGGGATATACTTTAAAACTAATATTCTTTTTTTAAAATATTTTTGGGTCATGCCTGGCAATGTTCAGGGGTTGCTCCTGGCTATGCACTCAGGAATCACTCCTGGCGGTGCTTTGGGGACCGTACAGGATGCTAGGAATAGAACCCGGGTCAGCCACGTGCACGGCAAATGCCCTACCCACTGTGCTATCGCTCCTGCCCCTCAAGTAATATTCTTAAGCAGTACTCTAATTCTCTGCATTTTAGAGAATTCTATTTACTAATAAAGTAATTTTTACACTTTAGTATTCTCACTTTGAGAAACATACACAGTATCACCATTCTTGGGCTGAAGAGCTGCTTGGAGCAGTAGAGCACATGCCTAGAATGCCGGAGACCCTGGGTTTGATGTCCTCCCCCTCCGACACCCACAGCTCAGCCCTGGTAGACCTCAGTGCAGCTCATGATCCCATTGGCTCAGCCTAGCATCAATTTGGGAGACCCAAATTCAGGGCTGAGAGTAACTGGGAGTGTCTATCCCACATCAAAAGAACTTCTGGAATATAATATAATTATAATATATAACTATATATCATATAAATATATTATACATAATATGAATTAAGTATAATATATAAATAGAATATATTTGTATGTTATGTATAGTAATATATAAATAAATGATTAAAATGTTAGGAAATAAAAAATCTAGCATGTTTGATTTAAGCTTGCACTTTATTTATTTATTTTTTTTTCTGCAAATGCTCAGGGTTTATTCAAGCCAATATAGCTACATTGGGACCTTCAACTGTGCCTCAATTAAGGTTGCACTTTAAAGACAGATTGAAGTGGTGAGATTCTTTTAGGCAATTGGCATCCAAGGAGACATGTTTATGTGGTTAGTAAACAGTAATGCTTTGGATTATGGGTTCTTCAGCTATACTGTACTGACGAGTCCCAAATAGGACAAAATGACAATGTACAATGTGTCCTGCCTCCTATTCATGTACAAAAAATGAAAAATAAAAAAATGAAATTTGTGAATTGTTTATAAATATAATTGTCTATTTATTTTAAATATAAAACCATTATTTTTAGTTTTTGTGCATATAGATGTATTAAATAAAATAATTAAATGTTATCAGTAATAACCTTATTTACTCCTACCTCTTTATAATATTTTTGCCTCATCATCCACATTATCTCCGGTTTTCTAACAGGCAGAGCATCTGCTTTACAGTGTGTCTCAAGAAAGATTAAGTGTGTCTTGAACACGGGCATGAAGCTGATGGCCCAGAAAACCAGAGGGAAAAGCTGTCCTTGTTCTTCAGAGCAAATAGAGGCAGGAACAAAAACTGAAATCTGCCTTTCCTCCATCTCCTCCCCCTTAAATACCCCACAGCTCAGCCCTGGTGGTCCTCACCACAGCTGATGATCCCCTTGCTCAGGTCTGGCAACAAGTTGTGAGACCCAAAGTCAGGGCTGAGAGTAACTGGCAGGGCCCAGTGACCGGAAGGGACTGTTTGGAGACAGGAAGAGTTTCAGGGATGGGGAGTTACCCAATCTGGTTTGACTGGTTAAAGGAAAAGAAAAGATAAAGTCCAGAGGTCACTAGTACAATTTCTGTGGCTCAGTATGCAGTCTCAGGAGTGAGGGTGGGAGAGCGGAGGTTGGGGGGATGAGATGGTGGAGGGGAAGGGAGGTTTCTAGCTGGTGATGTTGGAAAGTCAGATAACCCATTTTCTTCTCTGTGTGGGTGGCAGCTTGAAAAGAAAGCACATCTTGTTCCTTTGAGTGTGGGTTGAGTGGAGGAGCGGGGGTTTAGATACCCTTTCCGGGGAAGGGGATGTGGCTTGCATTGGAGAATGATCATTTTTGCTTTGCTATTAAAAGGTGATTGTGAGAAGAGAAGGAGAGAATCATGGAGACCTACTCGGGTGATCTTGTAGAAATCTAGGTGATAGATGGTGATAGCTTAGACCTGATGACCACAGTGGGGATATGGTAGGTAGTCAAGTTCTGGATACTTTGAGCATTGGAGCCACAGTACTTTATAACAGATTGCATATGAAGACTTGCAAACGGAGACTCCTATGTAACTCTAAGGATTTTCTGCTGAGCCATGGCAAGAAATGGGTTATCATTCTTTTTTTTACTAGTTTATTTTTAATTAGAGAGTCATCGTGAGGGTACAGTTACAGATCCATACATCTTTGTGCTCATGTTTCCCCCATACAAAGTTCGATGGGTTATCATTCTTGATAAAAGAAAGCCTTATCAAGGGGTCTTATTTTTGGATCTGTTTCTTGCACAGAGAATGTTCGAAAATACAATACTATACACCTTATCAAAAGTTTCTCTGAATATAGAATTGGTCAGAAATAAATGACTTGCCAGAATTAATAAATAATTATTTCATCTATTCTGATTTTATTATTGTCTGTCTACCCAGGCCTTTTCCCAACAACTCCTAATATGACCCAGATACTTTTTTATTTTTTATTTTGGCTGGGATGAGGAGCAAGGGAAGGGGAGATGCATGCTGGGGATTCAAGTGAGGGTCTCAAATAGACAAGGCGTGTACTGAGCCCATCTTGAAGCATTTCTGAAATCTAATAACAACTAACAATTTTGACTAAAGATTAAATTGTTGCAAATTATATAGTTCCTAGAATATTGTAAATTTCATTTATAAATGGTATTGTGTGGTGGGATCACTAAAATCACTATCTTCACTATCATCCCGTTGTTCATCAATTGCTCGAGCGGACACCAGTAATGTCTTTGTTGTCCCTGTCGTGTGCCAGTGTGCAGCCCAGTGGCATCTGCTCACTCCAGGAACACAAAGAGCATGTTATTGTTACTGTTACTGTTTTTGGCATATTCAATACATCATGGTTAGTTTGCCAGGCTCTGCCATGTGGGCGATATATCCTCGATAGCATGTCAGGCACTCTGAGAGGGACGGAGGCTTTTGGGGCAGCCTCTAATCATCTCTATGGGTGTTCCCAGTATACCAAAGCAGGATTTTGGTTGGCTGGCATCCGCACGCTGAGAAACACATACTGCTTTCTTTTCTGGGAAGCACCTGGGACATCTATGGCCTCGGTTGATCTCCTTGAGATTGATGGAGTGCGCCACGGACATCTGTGTTCTCGGGTTGATCTCCTTGAGATTGAAGGAATACACCAGAGGTTGTGGAACAGCTGGCAGAGCAGAACCCCATTGCAGAGGGTCTGTGTCAGTTCAAACACCGACGCTGAGAGGTCACCCGGAGGCCAGTGGGCAGCACCCCGGGGTGGATGATCTGCGGCACACACGACTCAGCCTGGCCACGGTCCCTCCAGGCCCCACTGATTCTACTCCATCTAATATTATAAGACAGCCAGCAATGTCCTGCAGGAGCCACATGCAATGTTCCCTGCCTGGCCTGCCGATCCACGCATTGTCAGGTGAGAATGAGCTGGGTTCGGGAGAGTGCAATATGTTCGGGTGGCATCGGTGCCATCTTGGATCTTTTGTGTGGTGGGATATAGTGGAAAAACTAATGAATGCCACACCAAGATACACTATTTTATGGATAATCAACAGCTCCAGAACTTCATACACTCAAGACCAAACTTAAAAGAAGGACTAAAGGGGCTACTGTAGGACAGAAAAAAACCCTACAAGCACAACAAACCCCTGCAGAAAGATGACACAAAACCCCATGACAATAATCTCTCTCAAAGTCTTTGATCTAAAATGCATCAATTAAGAGACACAGAGTAACAAAATGGATTCAGAAACTGAACCGAACATTCTGCTGCCTAGAAGAAACACATCTGAACAGTCAGAGCAAACGTAGACTCAAAGTCAAAGAATGGAAAACAATCCTGCAAGCAAACAGCTTCCTAAAAAAGAAACAAAACGGGATGGCCATACTACTATCTGACAACATAGATTTCAGGCCATTTTTTATTAATCAAGGGATATGTACAGCAGGAAGAAATCACACTCCTAAACATATACGCACCCAATGAGGGACCAGCTAAATACGTAAAACACCTGCTAACATATTTTAAGGTGGACATTGCTAGCAACACAATAGTAGTTGGTGACTTATCACCCCTGGATAGATCAACAAGTTTAAAACTCAGCAAAGAAACACTGACTTTTAAAGGAAAAAAGAGATGGAAGATAGAGGGCTAATAGACCTGCACAAAACTCTAGCCGTTTTGCAACATACCTAGCAATGAACCTTTACCTAGAAAGAAGCCTCATGTGGCTGCCCCACGTGCTGCTTGATGGCAGCCACGTTGGTGGCCAAGTGCAGGTATGGCCTAGATCTCCCCACTTGAGCTGTATACTTTCATGCTTCCATATCTAATGCTGGTATATGTGTGTGCAGTGGCTCTCTCCACCTTTGGAGAAGCCCGCATTCTCTCCTAAACATGTTACTCTTTCTTACTTTCTCTCCCTCCTTTCACTTCCTAAAAACCTCCAAATAAAATCTGTTTTACTTCACTGTAGCCTGCTTTTAAATTCTTTTAAGCGAGGTGAGACAAGAACCTGATAACCCTGTGTCATGTGATGCGGGCAGAGGTGGATTGGGAGAAAGTGATTGTCTCCCTCCTCCCCACCTCACATTAGTCACCCGTGGGTCCCACTTCAATACTTCTTATGTCTATTGGTCATACATTGCTTCATTAGCAATTCATAAAGTTATCAGGATATTGCCATAGGAGTAATTGGGATCATAACCACCTAGGCAGTAACAGTTCCAAAGTCCTCAAATTCTTGCAGAAAGGCTGAAGACTGGTAATGCTGATCAATGTTGGATGCAGAGAATATTCATAGAGAGTTTCAATGGACAGCACCTCTGAGTGTGACATCATGCAGGCAGAGAGAGGGGAGGGGTAGAGAGGGGAGGGGAGGAGAGGGGAGAATGAAGACTACAAAAATCTGATGTTTCCATAAAAGACAGACCAGGTTGTCTCTGTTAATTGGACTGAAGGCTTCCTACTGGCAATACGAGTTGAGTACAACAGCATCAGCAAAGGAGATTCATTGGGACCCTAGCTGAGCTGACAGGCATAGGAAACATTCTGCTTGACCTGGATTCTCTCCCACCCATGACATCATATAACAGTGAATTCCTTACCAACGGCACACATTCCAGGCAGCATCCTTCCCTCTGTGGCTGGAGACTCCCTAGTCTACTTAGAAGTACCAAGGAGAGTAACTTGGGAAACTGCATTCTGCTCCCTTTCCAACAGCACCAGCAAGAATAAGGGGGGCTCAGACTGAGACACATGAACCAGGAAGACCAGAATAAACATGTAAAAGCTTTGAAATCAGTCTTTGGAACCAGGGAAGGTAAAAGTAGTCCAGAAGATACTCACCAAATATAAATGGGTGTTTTTCAGGGAAAAGTCTGAAGAAAATACCAAATCTGAGGTCGACTATTTGGGCATTTTACATTTTCTGGTACTTGTATCACTTGTATCACTTTTCATCGCATTGATCTTCAATTTGCTCGAGCTGGCGCCAGTAACATCTCCATTTATCCCTGTCACATGCTAGTGTAGCCCATGGTGTCTGTTGGCTCCAGGAACTGAAAGAGCCTCAAACCGTTCACTTAGGGTTTTGATGAAGAAGTCTGATGATCTTGTAGGTGGGCGGCCACGTGGTCTTCTGATGTTCTGTGGAATCCAGTCAGTAACAGCTCTAGTCCAGCAGTCCTCTCTGAATCTCATTACATGTTTGGCCCATCTGATTTTTGACGCCTTGGCAAACAAGACAGCGTCCCTGATTTTTGATCGTCGACAGAGGTCAGAACTCTAGATTCCTTCTCTCACTTGAGTGAAATGTGATACTCCAAAAATAGCTCTTTGATTCCACTTTGGTATACCCAAATAGCGTTCTCATCCTGTTTTCATAGGGCTCCGGTCTCTGAGGCATATGTTAGTGCAGGAAAAACAGTGGAGTCGAAAAGATGTGCCGGGAGCTGGAGGTTCTTTGTCCTCTTAACCACTTCTTCGACGCTCTTGAAGGCATTTCACACTGCTCTCTTCCTCCTGCACAGTTCTGGTGTCAAGTCGTTCTTCATGTTGAGTTCTTGACCCAGTACATCTAGCTACTGCATTTGGAGATGTTTGTTCCATTGAGAGCAAATGGAACTTCAGGGACTAGTTTGGTTTTCATGAGCACTGTTTTGGTGATATTCAACTGCAATCCAACCTTTCCACACTTCCACACTCGTGGTCGAAGTCAGGCAGCATTTGTGCCACTTGGCTAATGTTTGGTGTGATGAGAACAATGACATCAGCCAAGCGGAGGCAGTGTAGTTGTGTAGTTGCCGACCACCTATCTTCACTCCCTTTCCTTCCCATTCCAGTTATTGAATGATGTTCTCAAGGGTAGCACTGAAGAGTTTCGATGAAATGGTGTCATCTTGCTGAACCCCTCTCTTTACGTCAATAATCATTTCCTTGTAGAATGGTGATATACTGGTGGTGAATCTATAATACAGCTCTTAGAGGATCTTTATGTACTGAGTTTGAAGGCCCTGTTTGGCTAGGGCTTCAATGACTGCTTCAGTCTCAACAGAATCAAAGGCCTTCTTTAAATCGATGAACATAGACAGAGCAGCATCTTGAACTCTCAAGAATTTCAATGAGCTTGGTCACTGTGTAGATATGGTCAATTGTGCTGAATCCTTTTCGGAACCCGGCTTGCTCACATGGTTGTCCTTCATCTAGTTTTTTGCCTATTCTATTCAGGATGACTTGAGTGAACAATTTATAGACCACGGACAACAGGCAGATTAGGCAATAGCTGCCAATGTCATGGATGTCTCCCTTCTTGTACAACAGAACAGTCCTGCTGGTTTTCCATTGGGATGGAACCTTGCATTCGAACAGGTAGCATGTGAAGAGATGAGCCAGTGTATTGTCGAGTACTGGTGGAAGATTCTTTAGGTGTTCGGGTTTGACCTTGTCTGGACCGGGTACTGTATGCATTTTTACTGACGAAATGGCATGTTGGATTTCGGAAAGGAGGACGTTGGGAACAACATATTCATCCTGCAGAATTTGGTATGTGGGCAGGTGGATGTGGCTGTCGAAGAGATCCTAGCAGAATTCATGAATAATCCTCTCCATTGCCTTTCTGAAGATGTGATAGATCCATCAGGACGCTGGAGGGCAGTCATCTTGGTCTTGAAGTTGGTGAAGGAAAGGCGAGCATTGAGAATACTTTTCCTGGGTTCTGCTGCATTGGCTAACACTGCTGCTCTTCTTTCTTTGAGGTCTTCCTTCATTTTATTTTTATGAACAAGATAAACTACATCAAAGTTCAGGCATAGAAATGGCCCAACTGCCCCACTAATCTCAAAAAGAATGCCAAGATGCTGAATCTCCCAAGTAGACTGTCAAGCTGAGAACTCTATGGACTTTTCAGAATGATGAAGGGCATATTCTTACCCACACCTACCTCCTGAAGTCCCAACCATCTCCACCACACTCAATAATTTTCAGCATAGAAATGGCCCAGCTTCACAACTGAACACCATTAAGCCACCATATCATCAAATTGTTGAATTCCTAGAGCGACACCTCCAAATTTTGTAGTACTAACAGTTTAGTGGGAATACAGCAAGTTTGCTGGAAAAGTTGCGTAGAACACTGTTGGAAAGCATTGGTTTATCCTTGCTCCTCCTGCAGGGAGTTTAGTTTTATTGAGTTGCACCCATAACATTGCTCCTGAGACATGCCCAATTTCATCAGGCACTCCTAATCCTGCATTGCTTTTCTCTTTCATTTGTGTCCTTTGCATGGCTTAGCAATGTCCTTTTTGTATAGACACAGGAAGACAGTTGGTGATATGCTTTTGTAACATGGGAGTTAATTGACTCCAAATAATATTTACTCCTGGGCATATGTCAAATTTACTTGAGTTAAGCTCAGCTGCCCTTACTTTCTAATACCCCCAAAAGGAGGGTCCCAGTGAAGGATGTGGATTGACCCAAAGAAAGCTGTTAGCTACCCAGGCATCTAAAAGAGATAGCCTAAGCACCATTAGAATTATAAGTGAAGAGCACAGTCATGGAACAAACTCTGTCATGAACCAAAAAGAAGAAACTGAATAAGGATCCTCTTGGGGTTAGGGAAGAATAACGTGGACTGGGGACTATAATCCGGGCTACATGGCAAGATGTTCCCAGGAAGAGTCAACATTTAAGCTTAATATATCTCTTACTGTGTTCCTACAAAACGACAAGAAATAAATGGATTACTAACTAATAAAAGGAGAAAGCAATACAACCTCAGACGGAATCTCACCATTCATCGAATCTCCTAGTAACTTAGATGCTAGGAAATAGAAATTAAGAAAGCACTGGACAGTGCAATTAAGCAATCATGTGGTGAGAAATTTGACCAATTTAGAGAACTGATTGAGAGGATGACAGATTCCATATGAAATGAAGTGAAGGAACCAAAGAAAAGAATGGCAAGCCAGAGTAGCAGAATTATACAGGGAGAGAATGATACAGGCAATCTTGAAGATAAAAGGCAAGCTAACATTGATAAGGATGAGATCAAAGAAAAGGAAGCATTAGAATGTAAGAGAATGTAAGATAATAGCAAGAGGAATAATCTGTGAATTATAGGAACACAGAAGGAGCAGAAAATGGAAATGGAAGAACAATGGGAGAGATTATAGCTGAGAACTTCCTCTGATTATAGGTGAAAATAGCTTCTGCAGGGAGGCTGATGTACAGTTTCAAGAGGTCCAAAGAGTACCAAGCAAAATAGATCCAAACAGAACAATGCCAAGACACACCACACAGTAATTAAAATGACAAAATCCAGAGAGAGAGAGAGAGAGAGAGAGGTTGAGAGAGAGTGAGAGAGAGAAATACAGAGCGACAGAGACAGAGGCAGAGACAGAGACAGAGCAACAGAGAGGCATTGAGAAACTTCTTGAAGCATCAAGGGAGAAGAGAAACCTAAAAATAAGGGAAATAACAGAAGAATCACAACAGATCTGTCATGAAATGGTACAGAAGAGAAAAAAGTGGAATGCATATTCAAATTATTCACCCCCAAACACTGTCAATCTAGAATCCACTACTCTCAAAAGCTCTCATTTAGATGGAAGGATAAAATATTATCAGAGAAACAAGAGCTGACAACATTTTCTATAACTAAACCAGCTCTGAATGGAATACTGAGAGGCCATTTATATAAACCTAACAGCCAATTGTAAAAGTATTGGAGCCTGACCAGAGTCATGAGGAAGTTCCGGAAATGCTGCCTTGCAAACAGGCTGTGCAAACAGGAACTCTGAGTGAACTGGGTTGGGGTCAGCATGTTCCAATGTAGCCACCTTCTATTATAGATTAACTGTGCTGTGATTGGATGAAAGTTCAACAAATATCTTACTGGGATATTGTGTAGAGATTGCATAGATGTTGATGCGGAATATATGGGAAGTGAGATGCAAAGATTTCCAAGGTAGTTTGATTTACTTCATTAAGAATTTTAGGTGTTCCAAGGACAGTAGATACAAGGGCGAGGAGGATTGCTGCATAGCTGGAAGACTGCTTCATGAGCGAAAGAGAGAAAGCAGATGGAATAGAGAAGGGATCACTAAGAAAATGATCGCTGGAGGAATCAGTCGGGATGGATGGAGGAATCTCTCAGGATGGGAGATGTGTGCTGAAAGTAGATAATGGACCAAACATGATGACCTCTCAGTGTCTGTGCTGCAAGCCATAATGCCCAAAAGTAGAGAGAGAGAGTATGGGGAATATTGTCTGCCATGGAGGCAGGGGGAGGGTGGGAAAGGTGGGGTATACCCGGGATATTGGTGGTGGGGAATGTGCACTGGTGGAGGGATGGGTGTTTGATCATTGGGAGATTGTAACCCAAACACGAAAGCTTGTAACTATCTCACGGTGATTCAATAAAATTTAAAAAAAGAATAGTAATAAAGAAAAGAATTTGAGATGTCATTAGGTTACAAAATAATATGGACTTTAAGGTGTTTTGATGTTATGTATTTTGATCTTATATACTCTGAGGTATGCTAGATGTTTTGATTGTTTACCCAATAGAAAGGGGCTGCAAAAGCCAGTCAATGCTTAATGGCCTGAATGAGCTTTAGTCCTTTACTTTCAAACATTCCATACTCCTTGCTTATCTCTTCGCTCCTGACTGATTACTTGAGACCCAACATAAAAGCAACAACCCTGTGCAATAAAATGGCAACATAGCCCTTCATAGTAGTAATTTCTCTGAACGTCAATGGACTGAGCTGGCAACATTTGCTATAACTAAACCAGCCCTGGGTGGAATACTGAGAGTGGTGGCTTGCATCAAGAAACAAAATCCATCTATGTTTGTTGCAGAAAACACATCTAAAATCATGGTGGACAGAGGATCAGAGCGAAAGGATGGAAAATAATCATGCAGGCCAACAGTATACAGAAAAACTGGAATAGCCATAACCCGCACGGGATGGGAGATGCGCACTGAAAATAAAATATAGACCAAACACGATGGCCACGCAGTGCCTCTGTTGCAAACCACAGCACCCAAAAGGAGAGAGAGATCAAAAGGTGGGATGGGATGGGGGGGGCTGGGGGAATGGGGTGGGAGGGTGGGAGGGATACTGGGAACACTGGTGAAGGGGACTGGGCACTGAAGGGATGTAAACAAAGTGCAAAGATGAAAGCTCATAAGTTTGTAACTAACTCATGGTGATTCACTAATAAAATAATAATAATAATAATAATATTAATAATAATAATGTAGCTAATGAGGCTTGCTCTTCAAGCCTGTGTTCTCCCTTGCTTGCTATTCTATCTCTTTGCTGCTTAATTTCTGTTCTAGAGAAGCTGGTGTTCTTTCTCAAACACATACTTATCTTTTTCTCTTTCCTCACTTCATTCTAAATTATGTTCCAATAAAATCTCCCTAGCTAACAACACCAAAAAGGAAGTACTAGCTTTAATTAACATGTACACACTAAGTGTTGCATCAGCAAAGTTTATAAGACTTTTGCTCACAAACTTAAGAAAACATGTATAGAAAAAAACAGTAGAGGTAGACTTTAATCCTCCACTGTCACCACTGGATAGATCAAGTAGACAGAACCTCAGTAAATACATTAAACGAAGATCTAGAGGAGATGGAACTAGTGGCAACACACAGGGCCTTTCAGCCTCAAAAATTCACAAGCACATTCTTCTTTAGTGCACACAGTACATACTCTAGGATAGAACTCATATTAGGTCAGAAGACAAATCGACATAAATTCACAAACATAGAACTCATACCAACAACCTATCAGACCATATTGCTAAAAATATATCAATTAATCATAAAAGAAGATGTGGAGAATTTTTTTTTTTTTGCTTTTTGGGTCACATCCGGTGATGCACAGGGGTTACTCCTGGCTCATGCACTCAGGAGTTACTCCTGGTGGTGCTCAGGGGACCATATGGGATGCTGGGAATCGAACCCAGGTCAGCCGAGTGCAAGGCAAATGCCTTACCCACTGTGCTATTGCTGCAGCCCCAAGGTGGAGAAATTTTAACAGCTGGAAACTAAACAACACGGGACCTTATAACAGCTGGATCAAAGGAAATCAAGGAAGAAATAAAAACATTCCCTAAGAACAATGATAATACAGAAACAAGTTAACAAAACATAAGGGACATAGTTTTACTTAGCAATAGTTGTTCTTAGAAGGAAACTTATAGCAATCGTGCCTATATTAGAAAGAAGTAAATTTTTGTGGGGTTAGTAACACTGCTTTAATATAAATCAAGGAGGAGTGAAGCCAGGGAAGAAAGCTCCTGGAAACTTTCTGAACCTGAACATTACCTGGAATTGGCACAAACTTCCAAAGTGATAATTTGAACTCTAAAGTCTATTTTTCAGTATTTGATTTATTTTTAAATTTTATTTGAGGTGATGCATCTGCAGTACTTGCAGGTTGGCTATTCGCAGCTTTTTATTTGGAAATCAGTCTGGGTTGCTCAGAATACCATATGGCACTGGGGACTGAACCCAGGCCTCCAGCTTGCAAAACATCCTATTTGTCCATGACCTCTGGAGTCTAACTGAGCACTTGCATCACCCAAGGGAGAGCCAGAGGCAGAGGCTCGTTAGTTCCAGTTAATCTCAGTGAATTTCAATCTTCCCACTGAATAGTGCCTATCATCTCCCCAAACCCCATCCTGGCTGGGTGAAACTGTTCATGGCCCAAATATTGCTTGCTGGAGAAAGAAGAGTCAGTTAAGAACCTTGTTCTCCAGATAATTGAGCTATCATTGTTGTTTTCTATGGCTGATTTTCATTGTTGATAGAGAAGCACAACAATGAAAAGGAAGCAATAAAAGCAAGCTGCTGTTTTCTTCTTTTTTTGCTTTTTGGGTCACACCTGGCAATGCACAGGGGTTACTCCTGGCTTTGCACTCAGGAATTACTCCTGGCGGTGCTCAGGGGACCATATGGGATACTGGGACTTGAACCCGGGTTGGCCCCATGCAAGGCAAACGCCCTACCTGCTATGCTATCACTCCAGCCCCCTGTTTTCTTTTTAATCCTCATCAAAGGAAGTGACTGTCAGAAACTTAAAGAAACAGTACATGTTTTGCCCTCTTTCAAGAGGCAGGCTTTTAAGGAAATCTTTTTGCATGTAACAGACTATGGAGGTAGCAAAAATTTTATTCATGAGACAATGATTATAAATATATGCAAATGGGAACATTATATAAATATGCAATTGATGCCACTATTATTGAGTGTTGGAGATTACTGGGAAAGAAGCCAAATTTATACTGTAAACTATATTGTTAGTAAGTTTATTTGGTGTAATCCCTGCGATAACCTCTAATCAAGTTACCAGAATAATACAGAAAATGAGCAAAGTGGTACATTCCCACACCAACCAATTAAATGCAAAAGAGAAACTGAAGCATACAAATATATAACATACAAAATTGAAAAGTAACAAGTAAAGTCTTTATTAATAAGCATATGAAATATTAATGAGTGACACTTAAGTGATGAAGATTGGTGGATAGATTAAAAAGCACGACCCATGTATATATATGTTCTTCACATGAGATTAAGATTTAAAAAATAAAAATTGAAAGAAAAGAAAGAATAGAAAAGAACCCTCAAACAATTTCTCAGGACCAGAGTGACAAGACAGAGATCGAGGTGCTTGTCTTGTGCAGCTGACCCAGGTTTGATCCATAGAATTGCACAAGGCCCCTGACCACAACCAGGAGTGATCCCTGAGCTCAGAAACAGGAATGAACCCTGAGCACAGTCAGGTGTGCATAGCCTCCCCACTCACCCCTCTGCCTAATTCTCACGCATCTGTCTCCTATCTGAACAAACTTAAGGAATAAAACATAAATGTTTATGTTTTATTAAAGGCATTGAGTGTTTACATAAACACTGGGAGACTCAGACTTCTGCATTTAGTTGAAAACATGTACTAGAGTAAATAACTTGTATAGGGTCTGCTTGAGATGACAAAGTTCTTTCTTTAAGGAGAATCATAGTTGGTTACAATGAGTCACCATTAGCATGACCCAACTCATGGTATGAAGTTGAAGATGGAGGAGGAGTATAAGTGTTCTGTTGCAGTTAAACAAATTAACCCATCACCTTCAACAGAGTGAGAGCACTCCAATCAATTTAATAGCTGTTACAGTTTTGAGGACTGGAAAAACTGTCAAGTAAAAAGAAATAATTTCTGAACATTGAATAACAAAAAAATTAATTATTTTTGAGTTTTCATGGCTGCCTGGAAAAGAAGTCAGAGTGAATTATTACTGGACTTTTTTTGTAAATGTGGAATTTACTGAAACCTGACAACCATACTTCTACAGTTGCAGTTGTATGTAATAGTCACAAGGTGGCGGTAAACGATTCTTGAAATTCAAGTAAAAGTAAGTATGTGGGGCCACAGATGTAGTACATTGAATAAGGAGCTTCGCTGGAATGCCACTGTCATGCATTAAGTATAATAAATATCTGTGTATAAAAAGCATTCAGAAAAAGTAAAGCATATTTTTTAGTTTCCTAGGTGTAGAGGTGTGCTAAAAACCTTGGAAGGCACCTGCCAAACTTCACACTACAATTGAGAACATTTTATATTCAGAAAGAATTGTTGGAATGTGGAAGGATCACTGAAAGAGCAATAAGTGGACACAGATGGTTTGGGAGAAACCAAGTTCATATTACTGGTTCCATTAATACTAGATTCTGTGACTTGGCTCAAGTCAGCCCTGAGAAGCTCTCACATGGAAAATGCAGTATTCAACTCCGGAATCTCTGGGCTTCTTTCTATTTTTAAAGGGCCACTGCCATATTTTGATTCAATTTGAATGTGGTGCCTATCTAATATTACACGTCTTGAGTCTTGGTCCTCAGGGACAACGACAGTAGAAATAAATCTCTGATAAATACCATTGACCTTCTCGTCTGTGAATAGGTTCCTGTTGTTGCAGATGAGTCAGGTGAAGTAGGCAGAAGAGGGTGGTAGTTTCAAGAGGTGAGTCAACTGCCCCCAGCTTCACCCACCTTGGTCACACAGGAAAGTGCCTTGGAGGGTCTGGACTTCTAAAGCCGGTCACAAGTCCCTACATGGCATAGACGCTTGGGTCTCACCGGGTCCACCCGGCAGAGGTCAGCCTGCATGTAGGTGATCTTGAAATTCATGGTGCAGAAATTAATCTGACTTCTTGGGGGAACCATGGAATTCAGGCTGGATCAGGGAATTTTCAGCAAAGAAAGAAGCCAGTTCTGACCTATGCCCAGGTTCTTCTCAGGCCTGTCACCTGACCTCTGGCAAGAAAAAATAACTACGAAGGAAACAAATTATGAAGAAGTTTGAGAAATATGAGTGGAGAGAGAGAGAGACAGAGACAGAGACAGAGAGACACTGAGAGAAGGAGACAGAGAAAGAGAAACAGAGAGACAAAGAGACAGAAACAGACAGAGAGACAGAGAGAGAGAGAGAGAGACAGACAGACAGGCAGACAGACAGACAAAGTGTTATTTGCTCAGGAGAGAACAGACTTCTTCAGAGTAGAGAGAGCCGAGTACACATGCTAAACTGAGCCCCCTGAACACGGGAATTACACTGAGGGTTCACATTCCAATCAGAAACATGGTGAGTCCCTAAGCTGAATGGGGAAATGTACGCCTCATACTCTGCAAAGTTGGTTTGTATAAGATTCCTACCCTCCCTTCCCTCCTGTTCTCCCCAAAGTATTGCTGGGGGCAGGAGATGGGGAGAGGGGGTGGAGACTGTGCTTGGAATTGAGGTCTTCTTTGATATTCTAATCCAGGCCTTTGTTTCTTCAGAAGACTCTCCTCCCAGTGACTTTTTCTGATCACATTGCAGGGATGCCTGCCTGGCCCACTACGGAGACAGAGCAGATTTATTCTTGCAAAAATGCACACCTTCGATGATAGGTACCATATAATGTCTCGCTCTCTGCTGAGCACAGGTAGGTGTCTCGTCTTCCGGCTCCTCTCTGCTGCCACCCATAAGTAAACAAGGAGGGCAGACAAAGACCCCAAAGCAATAAGCCATAAGGAAACAGTGGCTTTGGGACACATGAGGGGTGACTAAATAATGTCTGACTTAGATGGGAAAAAGAAATAGAGCGGATTCTGGTGCAGGTGACGCAGGAGCAGTGGCGGCAGGTCTCTGTTCGTAGTTCTCAGGTTCATCAATATTCTCAAGAATGAAGATATTGAATGATAAAGATGCTGAGACTCAGAGTTGGAATGTAGAAAAGTTTATTAGAGAGTAGAAAAGAAAAGGAGCTCCCCAAGTGGGGAGGAACTTAGGACAGGCCTAAGTTAAAAGTTAAGGGTTTTTGTGTAAGTCTTTTAAAGGCTCTCTGATCAACTGAATATCTTATCAGTTGACAAGTGCTACTGAGGATGCAAGGTAGTGGCAGGAAAAGGCTCTTCCTGAAGATGTTTTTAGGTGGAAATTGGGATCTTTACATTTCTCATCAATTGACAAATTTTACAGAGGATGTACAGAAGTTACTGTTTTGTCTTTCTAGCCATTTGCTTCACACACTGTGGGCTCCCTGAGAGCCCAAATTTCAGGTAAAAATGTTACCATTCTGGGGAATTCCTCAGATGATAAGACAGGACCTTGGGGAAGAAGTATATGTTAGGCTCATGGCGGGGAGTTGAAGCATCTGGCAAGAGGAAACTGGCTTCCTCTCTCACTGGCAAGTAGAAACTAAGACTGAATCCTTCGATTCTAAATAAATTATCCTGTGAGCCATATTTTTTGCATACCATGGGGATTCATCTTATTCAAGATCTCCCTAAGATGTTTTTAGTTGTTGTTTCGTTTTATTTTGATTTGGAGTTTTGGTTTTTGTGGGTTTTTTTTTCTTTAGAGTATGACATTCCCAGATGTGTTCAGAAACCCCTAGAACGTTTTGCCCTTCCAACTATTAGTGTCTCAAGTCTTGCTATTACTGTCTGGTTTTTCCCAAGTGTAAAATCTCCATGCTTTATCATTAACATGGTTACAAAACTGTTTTCTCATTTTAAGACTAAAGTCCTTCCTTACGAAAAAAATATTTGCTCAAACTAATTGAGATTTTACTAAGCGAAAGGTCCTTTCCCCCCCCTCACCTTTGTACCTTTTGTAGGTGAAATCACAAAACTAATGAGTGTTTAAAGTAACTTTGTGTCCACCAAGTACCAGAATCTCAATAAATGGAATATCTCTCTTTAAATGTCACCAACACAGTTGGGTTGCTCAATGTTTGAAGGTCAGTACTCAAGAGGCAAGAGTTGATATGAGAAAAATAACTTTAATCAGGGCCTAGTAACCTCAGAATTATCCAGTACACTCTTTTTTTTAAAAAAATTGAACCATCATGAGATAGTTACAAGCTTTCATGTTTGAGTTACAATTACACAATGATCAAACACCCATCCCTCCACCAATGCATAGTCCCACCACCAATACCCCCAGTATACCTCCCTTTTCCTACCATCCCCCTGCCTCCATGGTAGACAATATTCCCCATACTTTCTCTCTACTTTTGGACATTATGGTCTGCAATACAGATACTGAGAGGATATCATGTTTGGTCCATTATCTACTTTCAGCACACATCTCCCATCCTGAGCGATTCCTCCATCCATCATTTTCTTAGAGATCCCTTCACTATTCCAGCTGCTTTCTCCCCTCAACTCATAAGAGCACACTCTTATATCCACCCCCAACCCCTCCCACCCCCCAGTAAAAAAAATCTAGTTTGATGGTCACAGGAAGGGGGTTACAGAAAAAGAGACCAGGAAGCACATTTTTAGGCAGAGCAGGTATAGAGGTAGGGTCCAGAGTCATCTGTAAATTCACTCAGGGGCTGGTACTCGAAGGCACACTTCCCTTGTGACTCCAATAAATCAATTTAATTAAATCTTTCTCTTTGGTGGGCTGGGGTCTGGGCCATACCTGTTGGTGCTCAGGGCTGACTCCTGGCTCTGTGCTCAGGAATCATTCCTGCTTGTGCTTACTGGACTGTAAGCAGTGTAAGACTGCACAAAAGATAACCCCCTCATCTCTGCATTATCTCACTAGTCCCTTATCCTTTTACCCTTTAGGAAAAGATAAGATGACATCTTTTTTTAATTTATTTTATTGAATCACCATGTGGAAAGTTACAAAGTTCTCAGGCTTATGTCTCAGTTATACAATGCTCAAACACCCATCTTTTCACCAGTGCCCACATTCCACCACCAAAAAAAAAAAAACCCAGTATACATCCCACCCCCCACATCCCAACCAACCCCCCTGCATAACTGATAAATTTCACTTCCTTTTCTCTTTTCCTTGATTACATTACATACTTCAACACAAAACTCACTATTGTTGTTGGAGTTTCAACACAGAACTCACTATTCTTGTTGGAATTTATCCCCCAAGAATACGGCCCTATTGACAGGGAAATATTTGATAATTAGTTTTCCACTGATGAGAATGAAGAGATATAAAGGTTTAGGATTTCTGTATCTTAGTAATTAAGTCCAGGGAGATTTAAGTTGGAAATTAAATCATTTCCCTTCCTGGAGCAGCATGGAGCAAAAGCTTAGTTCACAGTCTGGATACATGGCTGCAAGCACTCGCTGGAACCCCAAGTCATGTAGCTGGCTCTGGATCCTGCTCATTCAGCAGCAAAGCGGCTGTGCAAAGGCATGGACACCCAGGTCGAATCTCGGCGGAGCTCGAGCTGGCACCGGCCCCGGCCCGAGACTGCCCAGGCGTCCTGCTGTTTCAAGTTCAAAGCACTTTTTTTTAACCCGTGCCACCAAGTTCATACCTGCTTAAAAGTCCCATAAAATAGTGGACACCACACCTCTTCCTCACTGAGGGAAGAAAAACCAAGGAAGAAGGATATTTTCTCCGTTAGCCGGCGTGGGGCAAAAGCTTAGTTCACAGTCTGGATACATGGCTGCAAGCACTCGCTGGAACCCCAAGTCATATAGCTGGCTCTGGCTCCTGATCGTTCAACAACCTCCCTAAACAGACACGCTTTCTGGCTTCTGGCATTGAATTCACCTTTCTATTTCTTTGGGCCAGCTTCATAAATACTATGAGGAGTGTCATATGACTAGGATAATTGTACAGAAATAGCAACTTGAATTCAGAGAAGGTCAGTTCCAGCGTTGCTACTGCAGCTCCCTTAGGCCCATGCATGCTCTGTGTAATGTGACTTTGCACCTGCTCCCATCAAGACCAGCGGTGTCTTCCCTCCAGCCCTGGGACGCGGATGGGTCTGTGCACTTGTGATGGGGTCCTCCCCTGGATTCTCAACATGTACACATCCTTGGCATATTGACTGCTTTCAGCTAAAATTCCTCACGGAGGAGCTGGTACAAAAAGGAACGGTCACATTCCTCTGTCCTTGAGTGTCAAGAATGGATTCCCATGAGAAATTTTGGTACTCCCCCACTTGTAAATTTTATTTTTTCAGCTTTTTCCCTTTACTTTCAGTCTGATCATTTAGAAGGACTAGGTTAGGAGGCGCTAAGAGACTGGCTTGGAGCCTATAGTTTGGAGGATGTGACAGTCTCTGCCTGGGGGTGTCACAGTTGATTTCTATTGACCCTCATTGGACCAAAGCAGAATGTTAACAATTCTGCATTGGAAAGGACTCCTGGGTGCAAAGAGCTGGCCAGTGGGTACTGTATAATAGAGCCTACACTGGACACCTTTTTCTTCATTATCGCACTGAAAAATAAATCCTTAATGATGTTCCTCAGCATTTCCAGTATCTGTGATGTGTGTTCAATGTATGTTGTACCACCTCACCATTCTCCCTCTTGAATATTTATGTGTTTCCTGAAAAACTATTAGAATGTGTATGAGCTGTGACATCATTCACTCTCTGCTAGGCATAAAACCAGAGCCCTCCTCCCTTCCTTTGAAGCTATTCTCGTCTGTGCGGGTGAACATCCTCCCAAACTTAAGTTGTCTCGCTGCCAATATATCACATCTTTTCTAGCTGGTTGTTCCTGTTACTTTTTTCTAGGATGACATGCAGGAAGGGTAGGAGGTATTCTGACACCAAAGATAGCAGATTCAGTGCTGAAAAAACTTATACAAGGGACATTAAAATCTATAAGTCCAAGCATTTTATCCCAAAAGGGAGTGACAGCAAATGTCTATTTCTCTTCATCTCATGAATATGAAGCCTCCACACCAAGTTAAAATTTTGTGACTTTTTCCCCTGATAATCAGTCTTATGTCAATAAAATTATTTGATAAATAAAATAACATAGAAGAAGAGGAATTTTTTTTTCTTTCCTGCCCTTTATATGTACAATAGAATGTTGACAGGGTTTATTAACTGCCCTAGGCCCTAAGCCCAGAGGAATAACCTGAAATAACCTGGTGGAGAATCAGAAGCACAAGGAGCCATCAGTCATCTGACTAGTGAGTCACTGCCCCTGGTGACCATGGCCATACCAGAGAGGTCAGTCCTTATCTGACCAGTCAGCTGCTCACTGGTGCAGGGGTGCAATCTTCCATACAGACAAAATCAGCAGACTAGACTATATCACTGGAAACTTCCAACTAATCTGCAGTCTCATGACAAAAAGTAATCTACCATTTTTGAAGCCTCTGAGTTTGGGGTGACTTGTCACATAGCAAAAGTTAGCATGTATGGTTGCACTTATGATTACTTTATTAAAGTATTTTTTATATAATTCAAATTATTATAGTTGAAAGGACAGAGAAATTTGCTGCTGGAACGGAGAAATTTGCTGGTGGTGTGTGTGTTGAGATGTTTTGAAGGCTGCTTTGATTCATTTTAGCAGTTACTCCCCCCGATGTTTTTGTTTGTTTGGTTGGTTTTTTAAATCTCTGGTAACTGTTTTAGGGATGGCATGGTATAGCAGCACTAAAAGTGTAAAAGGAAAATATTAGTACTAATGTGTATGTGTGTGTGTGTGTGTGTGTGTGTGTGTGTGTACATAGGACCAAAGATATAGTGTAGTGATGCTACATGGGTTCAACCTCCAGTAATACAAAGGGTCTCTCAAGCACAGCCAGGAGAGCAGAACCAGAAATGAGCTCTGAGTACAGTCGGCTGTGACCCCAAAACTAAACATATATCTATGATATATATATTTAAAATATAGCAAAAGGAAAGAAGGGAACTTGTAAACCCTAATCAGTTCAGTTATAGTTAGACCAATATTATGTGAAATGCTAAAATAGATAAATAATGGTTCTAAAAATCAGGATTTATTTTGCATAACAAGATTAAGAGATAAATTGACATATGCATTTCATACAAACATTATAAGATTGATATTTTAAGAGTTTTAGAAAATAAGATCTACTTGTAGTCTGAAATAAGTGGATGAAATTTCATAGATAATAATTTTGACAGAAACTATTAAGTTTTCTTAAGTTTTCTTTCTTATTTACTTCTTAAGTTTTCAAGAAGTAAAGAGAAAATGAGGGCATTTAGCAAGAAAATACTTGAACAAAAACTTTCATAGTATTTCCCAGAAATTTTTATTTGAACCATTCAGTTTTCTATATATCTTAAACTCTGACATGGAATATTTATTCATGTTGTTTGAATTCTTTTTTGACTCTACACTGAGTGCCTACAAGACCAGATATTTTTCTGGAATCCATTGATGGAGAAACAGACAAATATAATTTTGATTGCAAAGCTTCCATTCTGACCCCGCCCTCCAGAGCAGCACTATTTCATTTCTATATTCATCATTAATTTCAATAATCTGATTTTCATTTGGGCACCAAGTAATGAATTATAAATGAGTGGGAAACTATGTATTTTCATGTTTCACACTTAAATTAAACTTGGAGAAGATAACAACTTTTTTGGAGAGAAATCTTAGTTGAAATCTCAATAGCATGTCTCAATAACTCCTATTGCATGTCTTTGCCTGGAAACTGTAAGCCAGGTCAGAGTAATCTATTTCCTAAGGTAGAACAATGAAAATTGCCTAAGAAGGAAAGGATAAACCCAGTACACATCTTGAGCACCCATTATTCTTATGTATTTTGAAGGTGTCCTAATAGATGAAACTGAGATAAGAATGCAATGGGTTTCCTAAACCCTGAAAACAGATTTTTAAAAAAATTTATTGAATCACCGTGAGATAGTTAAAAGCTTTCATGTTTGGGTTATAGTCACACAATGACCAAACACCCATCCCTCAACCAGTGCACATTCCCCACCACCAATATCTTCGGTATACCCCCCTTTCCTACTCTCCCCCTGTCTCCATGGCAGACAATATTCCCCATACTCTCTCTATATATATTTTTGGGCATTATGGCTCGCAACACAGACACTGAGAGTTCATCATGTTTGGTCCATTATCTACTTTTGGCACACATCTCCCATCCTGACTGAGTCCTCCAGCCATCATTTTCTTGAAAACAGATTTTAAATTGAAGTAAGTCCAAAGAAATGAGAACTCTAGATGAGTACTCTGATCCTTGTTCTACTGTCCTTCCCCCAAGAAGTCTAAAGAAAGGACACTGTTCTTCATTTTTGTTCTTACTTTGTCTGGGTAAAAACATCTGATCATTGATAAAAAGAGATATGCCTCTGGAGAAGACCCAGAAAGATATTCTTATTTTTTCCTGGAGCCCACCAATCGCAATCCAACCTTTCCTCCTTGCTTTTTTTAATGAAAAACAAGTAAGCAAACAAAACTCTTCTCTGATGCTACAGTTGAAATGGGTTGTTCTGGGGAAGTAAATCCACCATCTTTCATCTGTCTGCTTGCTGCTTGTAAGTTGATTTCCCTGGACCCCATCACTTGGACTTTCAATTGAAGGTCCTTGAGCAGCAGTAGAATAAAACTTTTGTGACTCAACATTGACTTCTGGGTCACTCCTAAATGTTTACTTACTATGCTACTTCTCTTAATATCTGAAAATAAATATAATAAAGACATTTGGAGGACAACCACACCATACGAACTGCCATGCTGAACTTCCAGGCAATTTAGGTGCACACACGTGAAGAAGGAAGATTTTGAAGTAAAGGTAGTCCCAAGAAAACATTGTAGTGAGAAAATAAAAGAACAGGATGATGAGAAAGTTTGAGTCCCTTCTTAAGTCATTGTCACTGTGCTGATACAACCCAGTTAATGATGGCATAAGAAAATCACTAATTATGGGAAATGTAATAAGATCATTAATCATTTATTCTTCATTGATATGAACTGGAGGCTCCAAGGGATCAATGATGCTTCTGCAGGTGCCACACTTGATACAAAACCCCTTTCCCAATTACCCCAATTCTCTTGGAATACAACACTGGATGTTGAGAGAGATACATGTCTCTTCTGTGTATCTGAGTTCTGGTACTAATAGGTAGGTCAGATGTACAACTGGGGAAGATTCATATAGTTGTGGTATTCTCAGTGTGTGTCCGCTTGGCACCATGTGTATTCAAAAAATAAATTACGAAGACTGGACAGCTTTCTCTCTCTCTCTGTGTATCTCTCTGTCTCTCTCTTTCTCTCTCACTTCTCTCTCTCTTTCTCACTCTCTCTCTCTTGCTGCCTGCGTTTAGTAGTCTTGGGCCGCTTCTCCCACACTAGGGCAGCCAATGATGGTCAGATGAAGGAGGAAAGGAGGGTCAGGCTGGTTGGTATCAACAGCAGTTTATTCCAATCTCATCTCCATTCTCCTCTGATTCTCCTCTGAATCTTCCCCCCTCATTCTTCTCCATCCTCCTCCTGGATGGGATCCCCCAATTCTCTCAAATTTCCCAGGTTCCCCTTGATTCTCCTTCAGATATTTACCCCTTCCCCTTCTTAGAGCCTTAGTTAAATCCCAAATCATGAGGGTTGGGGTAATAGCTACACATAGGTGCGGTAATGCAATTGCGGTAATGCAATCAACAGAAGCTTCCCTCAGGGGAAGCTTCTAGGACAGATTCTCATTCAGTAAGGCAACCCACCCAAGAATGAAATTCCATCTATGTGTATTTCTCCTTTCATTAGTCCAACAAATATATAAACATTCATAATATCAGTCATTTTGTATGAACACAGTAAGAGATACATTAAACTTATAGGATTGCTCTCCTGGGGCTATTTTGCTATAGATATTAGGTAAGACTAATTTGGCCTGAGCACTGTAGTCTAACACTAACAGGATCCTAATTCAGTTGTTATTTTTTGGATCATGACAATTTGTCTGTGTTCAAGCTCTAAATTTATATTTAAGTATTGTGGTGCTTTGGTCTGGCCCAATTCAATGCCAGGGTAGCTCACAACTTGCCCTGGGTCCATCCAGTACTTCATCGGGATCCAGCTTTGGGGGTGCTAGGAAGTAAAGGCAACTGAGGCCTTAGTCGAGAAAGTAGATGCCCAAGCGTGAATATTATCTGGAGTCAATTAATTCCCAAGTTACAAAAGCATAATATTAACTGTCTTCATGTGTTTATACAAAAAAGGACATTGCTTTAGAGTAAACTATGCAAAGAACGTAAGAGAAGGAGAAAAGCAATATCTAACTGACAATACAAGTTCAGTGTCCCTAGAAGGATCTGACCTTACAAGTTAACAGAGTCTGATTAGGGGATAAAGGTGATAGGCCAGTTGGGGAAGCAGAGCACAAAGAAAGAGGTTACAGATAAGCAAAGGAATGGGAGTGACTGGAGAACACTGTGATGGGTGTAACCCAATAAATTTAGGCTCCCATTGGCATGGGAGAAAGGACACCACAGCACCAAGGGATCTACAGCACCACAACGTAGATCCATAATGTTGACCATATACATTGTGACAACTCCAATAGAATGTAGAGACTACGGTGCAGAGCTAAAAATTAGAGACCACTTTATTGCTGACAGGATACAATTCCTTTTGGCAGATAAACTTAATATCTGCATCGCAGTTCTCAGATGTAATTTTGTGTTTTGTAATGGTAGCACAGCTGTTTTCTTTAGCATCACCAAAAATCTTCAGGCTGTGGAAGACAAGAAAAGTCAAGAAAAGTTTCACTTTTCTCAATAAACTGTTGTTTCCTTAAATAATTCTCCTCATACAGACAGCATCTCTGACAACTTTCAGGAAACCTGGGATGCTAACTATCCAATAATAACTAAGTGCAGATTCACAACTACTATGGGACAAGTTTTTCCTGTACCGGTTATGTCCATATGTGGAATTTGCAAGTTCATCTTTGTAGGAAAGTTTCACTATAGTAAGAAACTTAAAAACAGAAACTTAGGAACTGAACCTCTTTATTCTGCTATAACCTGACTTGTAAAAAGTCATTAAATTCAGTGGTCTCAGTTTTTGCAAATGAAAAAAGTAAAGCGGAGATGATTGGAGAGCATGCATGTGTGAGTGGCATGGCCAGAGAAAGTATGTCCTTGGTGATGGAACAAGTACCTCAACGGGGTGGATATGCAGTTCCAGAGAGTTGGGATTCAGCTAGCAAGAGAAGCTCTGTTTCTATCTTGTGTCCTCAGAGCTTCTTTTTCCTCCACTCATGAGGCAGACGGCTGGTGTCTGCTTCAGTATTTTATTAGTCTCAGTCAAGCACGGGTGTGGTGTGTCACTGCAGGCAGCGTGAGAGGAGAGGACAGACAATAGTAAAGAGGCAGGTTTAGAGTTTGGTGTGCGGATGGGATGAGTGTGAGACTCATTTTTGGTGTCAAACAGACTGACAATGAACTGTCACAGTCTCTTAAAGAGCTTGTCTTAACTGGGCCATCGCCACGCTCTCTATTTATGATCTCTCCACGCCCTGAGCCTTTCTTCCATTTTCAAGGTAACTTTCTAGTGCTCACATGACTGAAACCATGACTGCCTTTCCAGGAACCCTTCATGGCTCCAGGACTCCCTAAAAAGACCTCTGACTGCTTCTCTGACTGCATCTCATTCAGTCCCCAAAGCAATCTTGAGAAAACTCTGGCTTCATCTTCTGTGTTTTTGTTAGCTGAACACCAGGATTGTATGGTTAAATAGTAAAAACAATTGATACTCTTCTTACTATAGCCATCTGATAACTGCCATCTTTATTAAAACACCATTTCCGTTTGCAAGTATGGTGCTGTTCAAATCTATAGTGCTAGAAATCACCAGGTCCGCAGCAAGAACCACTCTCTGGGAGCTTTGAGTGTGGGGTGGTGGGTATGTGACTTTAGGGTAAAATGGGGATCAGAGAGCATTGCATATGCTTTAGCCATTGCACAATTTTCCACAGGACCTCAAAATATCACTTCAATCCTCAGAATAAATGGAATGTCAGATTGAACCTCTCAGATCTGCTTTATCAATATTGGAGCTCATTGACATTATATTGGCATCCAATTTTATTTGGAAAGTAAATAAGATGAACATCTATAAGAAACCAAATAATAAAAATCTATGTGCAGACAATAAATATAATAGATCCAAACTAATATTAACTGCATGGAAAGAATAAAAATAAGTTATACCAGAGTTTAATTGATAAGGAAGTAAAGTACAAACAAAATTCCCAGAAATCATTCAATATCGGGATCACTTTTGCTCGAGAAAATGTGTATATTTGTCTTTTAAAATTTGTTCTAGCTCATAAAAGCTTTTAAAATAACCTTTATCTTAGAGTTTTGCATTTAAGAAAGTCATTTAGTACAATGCTCAAGTATGTCAGAACTGACTCATTAAATCAACATTTGTTTCTATATTTAATACTTTTCAATATTTTATATGTTGACGCATGTTACATAATTTTGAATATGCTCCTGAGATTTCCTCTTTCTTTTCTTTTTTCTTTTGTTATTCACTATCACTATCACTATCACTATCATCCTGTTGATTATCAATTTTATCAAGCAGCCTCAGTCACGTCTCCATTTGTCCTAGCCCTGAGATTTTAGAAGCCTCTCTTTACTCATCCTTCCCAGCATTGCCACTTTGGGGATGCTTTCAGGGTCAGGGGAATGAGACCCATCATTGTTACTAATTTTGGCATATGAATATGCCACGGGGAGCTTGCCAGGGTCTCCCATGCGGGCAGGAAACTCTCCGTAGCTTGCCAGGCTCTCCAAGAGGGTGAACTAGGCTATAAGCTTCCAGGAGCTTGGTTTTATAGTTTCTGGATGTTGGCTATTGATAGGATTACACGATGCCGGGAGCAGTTTCTGGGTGTGACCATATAGCTACTGGAAAATGGGGGATATGGACGGAAGAGGACCAGTCCCATTCTGAGTAGGCTTGGAGATCTCAGTCCCGGGTCCTGCACACCTGGGTTTCATAGTGTAGAAGGTTATCATGTCTGCTTTACATGCAGAAGGTCCTGGGTTTGAGCTCCAGTGGAAACATGTAGTGGTAACACTTTTTCTTTTATTATTATTATTTTTTAATTTTTTGTACTGAATTAGTGTATAATAGACCCTTACAAAGCTGTCCATGATTGGGTTTCAGTCATACAGTGTTCCAACACCCGTCCCTCCACCAGTGTACATTTCCCAGCACCAGTGTCCCCAGGTTCCCTCCTATCACCTCCCCCAGCCTCTCTCCATGGCAGGCAATTTCTTCTCTGTTTCTCTCTCTCTCGGTCTTGCCCTTGCTCTCCTGATATTTCATTTTTGAACTTTTATTGTTAAAATGTTTGGACTGAGGCAATAGCACAGTGGTAGGGCATTTGCCTTGCACTTGGCTGACCCAGATTCAATTCTTCTGCCCCTCTAGGAGGGCCTGGCAAGCTACCAAGAGTATCTTACCTGAATGGCAGAGCCTGGCAAGCTACCCATGGTGTATTCAGTATGCCAAAAACAGTAACAACAAGTCTTACAATGGAGACGTTACTAGTGTCCGCTCAAGCAAATTGATGAGAAATGAGATCACAGTGACAGTGATTGTTAAAATGTTTAAAATTTGTAACCATTTATATACAATTATATAAACTATAATTTATATTATTATATTAAACCATTCATGTAAGTCACTGCTTTACCACCAACTTTGATCCTTGACTTTCCAATGCTGTTGATAATCACTAAAGTCCATGCCTCATGGTTTAAAAAATGCTACTGAAGAAATTCTAAGTAGTTTATAATTAAAATTTTTTAATAGAAGGTATTTTCTTCCTTTCAAAGAAATTAGATTCATTATCTCTTTCAAAAACTTTGTAAATATAAATAAACACTTGCAAATATAAACAAATGCTATTAGAATTGGAAAATAGTTCAATTGGTGGAACACGAGTACAGTATGTTCAAAGGCCCTGAGTTTGATCCCTGGCACTGCATGCCCTCCCACAGTCCAGCACTGCCAGGTGTCCCCCAGTGGTTAGGGCTCTGCAGTGTCTTTCACTGGGTCTGAGCATGAGACCCTTAGGGCTGCACCACTGGGTCAAGCAGAGCTGTGAGTAGCCACAGGTCCCTAGTCTACTGGGTTTGGATACTGTAAATAATTAAAACAAACAAATGTGGAGAGACAGACAGACAGACAGAAGAAAAGCACCTGCCATAGATGCAGGCAGGGGGTGGGGGGTGGGGATTGATGGAAGGAAACTTGGGGACACTGGTGCTGGGAAATATATACTTGTGGAGGGATGGGTGTTGGAACACTGTATGAGTGAAACCCAGTCATGAACAGCTTTGTAAGGTTCTATCTCACAGTGATTCAATTAATACATAAATAGATAAAACAAATGAAAGAGTATTGTTATAAAGGACTTATTATTCATATGAATTATTTAATGAATACAAGAAATATTGATCTGCTCTATCTATTCTAAATCTCTTGAAAATTTCTAAGCTTAATTAAAATTAAAAAAGTCAACCTTCAATAACAGTGTTGCTGTCTTTCCACGTAAAGCTGTTCTATGTGGAATATTTGCATAACTCCTCTAGTACTTACCCAGTAGGTTTAAAAAAAGAATCATTAATCCATTTCCACTTCTTCTCTGGTGATGAAAATGTTAATCCAATCCAAAATTCTTTTCCTGTGTCATTTATATCCATTTGTATCTCATTCTAAATTAAATAAGAAATGTATAAGTATTGAATCTTTATATCTATTTATAGTGTGCATATCTGCTTATTACCTAAAAGCTCATTCAGACATCTTTCTCTATAAAGCCTCTCTAAGTTCACCATCAGGATTATTTCTCCTTTGTGAAACTACTTTATCTTTCTGTATTTTAATGTTTATATTCATAAAATTGCAACAGTATTTGCTTACTTCTCTATTTATTATCTTAGAGTGAGGAATTTTTGACATCGAAGTTTCACTGTCTTTAGGCAAGGTCTGAAGGTGTTGATGTAGTTAGGAGAAAGAACTAATTATAGGGGCTGGAATGATAGCATAGCAGATATGCCATTTGCCTTGCACAATGGATGTGACCCAAAAAGCAAAAAAAACAAACCAAAACAAAACAAAACCCCAAGAACTAATTCTATTCCAGTCATTCATTTTATTATTTACCAGTTCCTTCTCGTCCTGAATAAGCAGTAGCGTGGATCCCTTTCTGGAACAGTGGGATTCACTGGCCTTCCAAGAGTCTGGTGTGGATGAAAAAGTCAAGCATTTCTGTCCTAGCTGTTTCCACGGTTCTGTGCAAGTCAACAGAGTGGGCCGCTCTTAAATATGAGAAGAAATAAATATACTAAGTGTGCATTACACTTGTATTCTGTCCTTTCCACCATAATTAATCAGACATGCACAGGTTTGTTTTGATTTTTTTTTCTTCCAGCCAGGAATAAAAATAAGGACCTCAGACCAGAGTGACAGTACCATGCTAAGGACACTTGCCTTGCATGCAACCCACCTAGGTTCCATCCCTGGCATCCCAAACGATCCCTCGAGCCTGCAAGGAGTGATCCTTGAGCACAGAGTCAGGAGTAAGTCCCTGAGCACTGTTGAGTGTGACCCTAAAGCAAACTAACAAAGAAACAAAAGCCAGCTCAGGACCTCATAGATGCAAGGCCTGAGCTCGCTCAACAGTCCTGTCTGCAGACCCTGTGCAGCCATTAGTGATATGCCACAGTCAGCTTTCATCTTGGACATTTCTTATAAAACTCAAGAATTTATTATAATTTTTAGGGTTTTGAGATCTACTTTTAACTTGTCTCAAAGTTATAAATTGGTCATATGTATAGAGCATAATTGAAACCGTAGGACATTAGAATAAGAAAGATGATGAGTAATGGGAACAGCTACATCTTCCATTGAAGATGCCAACAGAGTAGAGGTGGGGGGAGTCAAACCTGCAGAGTTTCCTTAAACTCACCGCTCAATTCTTATGATGCGGGCATCTGTAGGAAAACGACTCAAAAATGTTCTGTTAGAACATCCATTTTCACTGAGGCAGTGTGGGAATCCACCTCAGCGAGCAAGAAGGACTGTCTGGTGGCTAACCAGGAGCAACCCAGCAGCAGTTGGTGGCTTCCACTTCTTGACAGAGGGCCAGGTGCTGGGACAGGCTCAGTCAAAGATCCCTGACAAGATTTCTCCTCTCTCCTCATTAATCTCCAGATACGCATAAACTTACATGCTGCCCTCTGTGGGTGCATAATTATATGCTAATGGTGCATGAAACATATGAATAAGCATGTAATCTTTAAATACATGTGAAACTTTAGCCCCACCCCGATCGTGCTTCTCATGTTTATCTGCATTTGCATATTCTTCTCCTTAGCCCACTCCTTAAAACTCCTTGACTCCCAAACCTGGTAACTCCCCTTGAGAGCCTCCATGTCCACATCAGGTGCATACTATCTCTTTAACAAATGTCTCTCCTATTACTTACACTGTCTTGTCCTTGAATTCTTTCTGCAACAAAGACAAAAAGCTGAGGTATAGCTGTACTGACCCTACATCCACTTTTCCAGGTACCATCGTTTTTTGTTTTGTTTTAGGTTGGGGTATACATGGCAATACTCAGGGGTTACTTCTAGCTTCAAACTTGGGAATTATGGGGGTGGCACCGGCCCCACCTGCCGCTAAGATGTGATCCCGGGGGCGCATGTGTGTGCGGCCTCTCCGCAGCTGCATGAACGTGACTCCAGACGCCAGCTAAATTTTTCGGCATGGGCAGCTCCTTGCAGAATGTCTCCAGACTGAGAACTAAGCCTCGGCCCCATACCTGCCCAGGAGGGGAAAGGTATTTCTCTCTCTCTCTCTCTCTCTCTCTCTCTCTCTCTCGCCTCTTCCTTGCCCGGGGTGAAGGGTGTGGTGACCGCCATATTATGACGACCACAGATGGGGTTTACAAGCTTGCAATGATCCAATACCTGGAAGAAATCTCCCTGGACTTAGTTGCTAAAGTACAGAAATCCAAGACCTTATATCCCTTCACAACAGGTCTGATTCTAGTGGGGTACTCCTAACAATAATAGTGAGGTTTGTGTTGAAATATTAAATGTAACCAAAGTAAATAGAAAGTGAAGTAAAATTTATCAGTTACAAGGCAGGGGTGGGGCAGGATGGGAGGTGTACTTTTTTTTTTTTTTTTGGTGGTGGGATATGGGCACCGGTGAAGGGATTGTTGTTTCAGCATTGTATAACTTAGACTTAAGCCTGAAAGCATTGTAATTTTCCACATGGTGATTCAATAAAAAAATAAAAATTTAAAAAAAATTTGGGAATTATGGTTAATAGCCTGCCTCATGAGCTGGAGGAGAAGGCAGCTGGAATAGAGAATGAATCACTAAGTCAATGAAATACAACACTCCTCACACTCTTTCCTCTAATGATATTTTTTTCTAGCATTCTCAGCAAATTTCCACAATAAGCAATACAAAATATATTATTTTGGTTCTTCTTTGGGGCAGAGATTGGGGTTTGGGATAGAAAGATCCAAAACATTGTAGTGGAGGGGCATAATGGTGGTGGGATTGGTGTGTGAATATTAAATGTAATCAAATATTGTCAATTACTTTATAAAATAAAAGAATTAAAAAATAAATAAACAAATTTTTCCTCAGTAATAATGAGCACACAAATGATACATTCTCATAGAGTCATTCAACATAGTGTCTATACAAACAGATATTGCTTGCTGGGATAAGATTAATATCTCAACAACGTGCAATCATATTACACAATTTTGTTTGAGTTTTATTTGTTAATCGAAACAAACTTTAACTATGTTTGTTATGTCTATTAAAATTATCAAGTACCGTACAATATACCTAATTTACTTTTCAACGTGATTCTTGACTGTTTGCTATTGAATACACTGGCAACTGCTTCTCATGAGATACTGAACACTGCTGGTTAAGATCACAGGCTCTGTGAGTTTTAGGAGACATTCAGGAGTCAGGGATACATGTACAGGGCCCTGAGTTCAGTGTCTGGAGCCACATGTTCCCTAAACAACAGAGGGCATGGTCCTAAGAGGTCTCTATGTACCTCAGATAGAATGATCCATGTCCCTCAAGGCCAAGCCCGAACACAGAACCATCCACCCACCTCAGTTGGCCCAGTATTGCTAAATCTTTCCCTCAAGCTCTCTAAGCACTACTTGAAAGTGCCCCCTCCACCCTAAACTTCCCTTTTAACAAAAAAATATCATAAACTCTGGAGTCACACAGTTTATGTACAATTCATAATGTCACTACTGTTATTTATAGAACCCCACGAAATGTCATACACGACTTGCATATCCCCATTTTGTTAACCAGGAAATCACAGATTTGCTACCATCTTAACTAAGCCCTGTTATGAACCAAAATTAAAGAAGTACATGATATGCACCAGTGCCAGTTGCTCCTCTTAAGAAACACAAGTCACAGAATTACCTGTTGTATTCTTCCTGATCTCTGAAACATGTTTTTCCATTGATAAGTTTTGTCTTAACATGACTAGGACATAAGGAAAAATTATTATGATTAAATGCTTACATGTTGGTTGAAATGAATATGTTATATTTATCAATTTAGGAAAATAAGTGATCTTAAGCTTGAACATGAACAAAAGATAGCACTAATATCACTGTAGTTAAGGAGATCTAGGTAGAAGAAGGCATGCAGGAACAAGAAAAATCATTGGGCCAATGAACTCATGTAGACATAGAATTCTTCATGTTTCATGTCTTCTAGTTAATAAAAGAAGTTTGAATTATCAGTTACAGTTTTAAACTGCTTATAGTAGTTTACCATGTGATACTATATATAATGCCTAACCCACCCACAGTAGAGATTTCTTGGTGCAGTTTGGAACTGAAAATATTTTAAAAACCTGTATATAATGGAATTGTTTATTTTTTTCTGAGTTTTTGTCCTGCTTTTCTTGTGGGATGGGGGTAGGGTTGGGGGAACATACTTCATGGTGCTTAGGATTACTCCTGGTTCTGCATGCAGAGATGACTCCTAAAGGGCTGTTGAGGACCTTATGTGGTGTTAATGATCAATCCTGAGTTGGCTGTCTTCAAGTCAAGCACCCTGCCTGCTGTACTATCGCCTTAGTAACGTTTTATGTTCTAGGAATACAAGTGAATCATAGAGAACATTAGAACAATCAGGAAGAAAGAGGAAAGACTGAAGTTTGTAAACTGACAGGCTCTCAGTGTCACTAAATCATCGTCCTTTGTTTTATCTCATTGATCTTTCACGAAGTTTCATCATCATCATCATCATCATCATCATCATCATCATCATCATCATCTTCCCATTGATCGTCGAATTTCTCAAGTGGTCTCAGTAACATCTCCATTCATCCTAGCTCTGAGATTTTAGAAGCCTCTCTTTATTTGTCCTTTCCAACTATGCCACATTTCAGGGTCAGGGGTTATGAGACCCACACTAAGTTTAGGGTAACCAAATTATATTTTGATATCCAAATGTTTGTGATAGAGGTCAAGTAAATATTCTTTTTTAAAAAAGAGGATCTTGAATTACTTACCTGAAACACTAAACCCGATTGCAGACAGGATAATAATAATAATAATCAAAACACAGCCAAATTTCAATAGAAATTGATGCTCGCACAAACTTTGGCAGTTATCTGAGAAGTTAAGAAAATGTCATTGGTTAACCATTTTTGTTCATCTGGTTCAAAAAGTGAATTGTTTGGATCACAGTAAACAACTGGTCACAGTCTATAACCTTTATCAGTCTTTTGAGTCTCATGAGATGATTTTTCAGATCTAATTGAAAACTCTTTCATTGATTGAATCAAATATTTATGCATGAACAATTGTGCCAAGAATCAAATAACATAGGAATAAGATATTTTTAAGTTATACACAAAATGAATCACATGAGTTATTGTAAGAAATAAGTCAAAGAAAATTCTCTAAAAAATGAAGGCTTTTAGAAGCAGGAAGGACAGTCAGGGATTAAGGCATCTGTCTAGCTCCTATTCTTGGTTCTGTCCCTAGACTATAGGGTTCCCAGAGCAGGGCTAGCTCTGAAAACTCCCTGCCCCCAAAATCCCAGCATCACAGGGCCCAGAGGCACTACCCTCTTGATGCCTTTTTATTGAATAGTAGCCTTTCGAGCTGAGAATCACTAGTGGGGCCCTGGATCTCCTGAGCACTGCTTGAAAAAACCCTCACCTCAAAAGGATGATCTTTCTTCATTCTAGATATGCTTTTGAGGCTTTATTCTTTGCCAAGAATTACTTTATATTTTTGTGATCTATAAAATTCATCATGAATTCTTCTGTTTTATTGTTCTCTAGAACCATCATTTCCAACTTGGGTCAAAACTATAATAGACGTGGAAGAGTGTTTCTTATGTGGTTGTGGGGAGACAGCTCAAAAGACTAAAGCACTTTGGAGATCAATCCTGAAAATCACTTGTTTCCTCAAAAACAGCTGAGTGTAACCTCTGAGCACAGCCTGATGTGACCCAAAAGTCAAGTCAACAACAAAGAAGTTTCTTATCTATATATATTATTTTAAGTAGTTCAGTAAGCAATATAAACTCTGAACTTCTGAATGCAATATAGCACTGTCTAAAAAATTAAATACTTTTCTTCACCAGTAATTATATAATAAACATTACAGCTCATATTCATGTGAAGAGAGTATGTTAATGAAAGTAAGATCATACATTAATCACATTTATAATCATTTTTATCAATTTATCAACCAAATGTATTGATTCTTTGCTTCAAGATATCTTTCAAACCCTGAATTTCGTAGGGGAAATTAAAAAAGAGAAACTACTGATATAGTCTTGAATAACATTGGACCACAATTTACAAAACTATATTAGCTCAGATGGGAATGATTCTGATAAAGTACAATTCCTTTTTTCTACTCGAATCTGTGTTTGAATAGCACCTGGACTTATGATATAATACTAATGCCCCCTGTGCTCTCATTTGGTTTATAACATGTTATATCTATTATAATCACAAATTTGTTTTAAACTACTATTGATGTCAAAGGTATTTATAAGCAAAAGTTTTCTAATGTAAGATTACTTATATATAACAAATAATTTGTTCACCTTATTATTTTTTCCTTTCTATATTTTCCTACTATTTTTCAAAATAAATAATAGCTTGTTTTTAATCACTTGTTAACATTTTTAGTATCAGACATCAAAATGTTGTCCTTTATTTTCTTCCATGCTCCAGAACGTTTTTCTATTGTCTCCAGTAGTTAAGAGGGCAACATAGCAGCTGCTAGTGGTCTCTTCCATTAGTACATTCAGGGAAGAATTTCCATTTCCAAAGTTATTCTATAGAGATGTAATTTAGGATAGCTAAGATGTAATTTAGGATAGATTAAAATTTATGGCAAGAAAAAGATCATCCATCACTTTCAAGTCATGACATTCAGATAGTCATTGGGAGGTTGGAGATAGGAAAAGATACTCAGAGGAGAGTCCAACGCCTATGAGAAAAACAAACTATTATAAGACAGCTTCTTATTATAGAAAGGGACCAGTGTTTCCCTAAAAGCTATGTCTAGAGTATTCCTCTGTTCATACAAATAAAATATTTTTTCATGATGTTCTATCCATGGTTCATCAATAGAAGCGAAGTTTACTTTCAACAGTGATACCAATACAAAAAAACTCTGAAGGTATATGCTTTTCTGCATATTATATCTAAAGACATTTATGCTAGACTTATTTAATATTAATACAAGGCTGCTAATCAAGACTTATTTAATATTAATATAGGGCTGCTGATCATCTTTATTTTTATTCATTGTTCTTGGGCCATCCCACATCCAGCTGTGGTCAGGGCTTTGCTCAGCGATCACTCCTGGTGCACTTGAGGGAACCATGTAGGATGCTGGAGATCAAACCCGGGTAGGCCGCGTGCAAAGTCAGAGCCCTAGCCACTGAAGTATTGCTCCAGCCCCTACTGCTCACCTTTGAAACAATGGTTTAAGTTCATAAATTTAGGAGAGCAAACCTAACCCTGAGAGATGTACTAAGAGCAAAGAAAAATTAAAGCACTTACTCTGAGGAGGAGATGGAGGAGATGAATTTTCAAGGCCAGAATTCCTGTGTAGGTTTAACTCAGCATATGTCACCTGGTCCATCGCAAACGGAAGAACATAGCACTAAACTTGCTTAGAAGGACACACTCTGGTTCTATAACTCAAGATCAGTGAAAGGAAGTGCCCAGTCTAAAACTCTTTGTTCTCACTTGATATCCCCTCCCACCCGAACATTACCTCTGTGTTTTGTCCATAAATTAATGATAGAATAATTAATTTATGGACAAAACTTGGGTGTCCATTATGTTTGGACACTGTTTAATGAGCTGGTGTGTTTTTTGACAAAATTCTGGTGGGGCTTATTTGTTGCTTGTCTATCTAACCATCACTTTGAGTTCCTTTCTTGAGGTCAGGACAGGGCAAAAAAGAAACACTTATTGAGAGTGCCAATTTATTGAGTCTCTCAAAGCGCAGAAGCCAAGATAAAGAATACTTAATAAAATGTCTTTAAGTCACCTGAAATATATTGAGGGGTCACTTTGTTTCTTACTACACTATTCTTATAACATAAAGGAGTATTATTATTATTAAAACTTCCTATGTACTCATGAATTAGTAATCTCATGAGAATTCACAGGTAAGGTTTTCAAAATATATAAGTGGATTTATTTGATCATCTATTTACTGAGAGGTCATTTTAGAGAAAACAATATCAGAAATCAGGATTATACTTTATATTTATATTCAGGGAACTTGCATGCACATATAATATATATTAACATATTCAGAGGTGAAGGCAAGAGAAATAATACAATAGATGAGTCACTTACCTTGTGTGCCACCAACGTGGGTTTAATCCCTGACCACATAATGTGTCTTGAGTACCTTCAGGAGTGATCCTTGAACATAAAGCCATAAGTTGGTCCAGAGCAAAGACAGGTATAGCCAAAATCCAAAACATTTTATTTTGACATTAAATTTTATAGCTTACTGTGAGTAGTTAAAATAAATAGGCAAGTACAAAGTTGCCTTTGAATGCAAAGAACATCACAATAAAAAGATGATTAGTACATGGAGATGCCACATTTGACCATAACTCATTGCTGATCTTATGAAATTATATTTCTCAAAAGGTGGATTGAGACACCTATGTGAGTCATTTTAAAAAAAAATGTAACACATGAGGTGATAGTTATGCAGTGACATAAGGTGAGACAGAGATAAGAAAATCATTTTGAGGGACAAAGTGATAGTACAGTGGGTAGGGCATTTGCCTAGCACATGACAAACCCAGGTTTGATCCCTGGCATCCCCTACGGTCCCACAAGCAGCATCAGGAGTAATTCCTGAATGCAGAGCCAGGAGTAATTCCTGAACATTTCTGGGTGTGACCCAAAAAGAAAAAAATCATTTTGTACAAGATAAAAATGTAAGAAGCATGATAACCATGGAACAAGAGAATCCTCTGGGCTTAAAACAGAAGAGAAAATATGATATAAGCAAGGTAACAGATAGTCTAGGCAATGACCTGTCCTACTTCTGGTTAACAGTGACATCTGAAAAAATGAAAATACTCTAGTGCCCAGTAAGAGGCAATGATCCCTGGGTCATTGTGAAAGGAATCCAGATTGATCTCCAGACTCAATGTCATCTTCAAAACTTCAAGGGCATTTTTAATTCAGGAGTAGAAAAAAAATGTCATCTGAAAATTCTCATGGAATCATGGAGAACCTCAAACGACAAAAGCAATTTTGAAAAGAAAATTAAAAAATCTCATACTTCCTAATTGTATTATTTTAATTGAATCACTATGAATCACAAAGTTCCAAGGATATTTATGATTGTTTGAGGCATACAATGTTCTAACACCATTCCTTTCACGATTATCCACTACCCTTCACCAATGTCCCCAGTTTCCCTCTGTGGCAGGCATTTTCCTCTACCCACTTTGTCCTAATGTTCCTTTTATTCGATTATAGCCCTTCCCCACCCCAAACCAGTGGCAAGATTCCTACTAAAGAACAGACCTCCTGCTCTTCATTTCTATTGTCACTGAACATTTGATATTCCCCTATGAAGTTTCTTTACGAGACAGATCACTATGAGACAGATAATTGTGAGTCTCTTCATGTCCCTCTGACTCTTTCACTCAATTATGCACTCCACATAACAGTGAATTGCATAATTTCATCTTTTCTTAAGACCAAGTAGTATTCTATTGTGTATATGTACCATAGCTTCTTTATCCAGTCATCTGTTCTTGGACATTTGGGTTGCTTACCTATTTTGAATATTGTGAGTAGTGCTGCAGTGACCATAAGAGTATAAATGTCTTCTCTGCATCATGCTTTTGGGCCCTAGGATATATTCCCAGGAATTGTTGGGTCATATGGAAGAATAATACCTAGATTTTTTGAGGAATGTCAGCATTGTCTTCTAAAAAGACTGGACCAATTGACATTCACACCAGCAGTGACTGAGAGAATCCGTTTTGTCCCATATCCTCGCCAACATTGGTTGTTGTGCTTTTAGATGAGAGTCAGTTTTTCTGCTGTGGGGTGCTGTTTTGATAGTGATTTTTTTATAGTGATATAGAGCTTTTTTTTTCAAGTTTTTTTGCCATTTGCATTTCTTCATTGACAATGTTTCTATTCTTCTCCCATTTATTGATGGCTTAGATTTTCTTTTCTTTTCTATTTTTTTTGGGGGGGATGGTACAGTTCCACCAATGCTTTATACAACTTAAATTTTAACCCTTTATCAGATGGTAAATCTCAAAGGGCAAATATTTCTTCCCAGTCTGCGGTGTGTCTTTGTATTTTGTTCATTGCTCCCTTTGAAATGCAGAATCTTAATTTAATGTAACTGCATTTGTTTATTGTTGCTTCTGTTTGAAAACCAAACTAGAAGGTCAGCACCATAGTACAGTGGTTTGGGCATGTGTCTCACTTACAGCCAAGAGAATTCAATCCCTGGCACCACAGATGGTCCCCTGAGCCCCTCCAGGTGTGATGCCTATGCACAGAGCTAGGAGATATCCCTAAAAACCACTGGGGAGGGGGTATCAAAAAGATAAACCAAAACAAAACCATATTAGGGTGTTGGGAGTGGTTCAGAAAATAAGATTATAATTAGTAAAGAACCCCTTTTTGACAATTTCTGCTATCTTCTATTCTCTTTACTTTTTACCTACACTACACGTATACAATTCTGTGTTAGTGTCTCTGTTTCTCAGGCTTTTACAAAGAATACATCATATTTCTTCCTCTAGGTTCTTAGCAGTTTTATATATTAAACATAAATTATTTTAATGTGCTATTATCACTCTGTGTTTTATTATTAAATAAAATCAGCCCTTTGAATCACAATTAGTTTTGTAACATCAAAGAATAAATTACATATATATATATTATTGAAGATAAGAGTTTGTGTGTGATAGACCAACTCTTATTATTCAATGATTCCTATTGATGCCCTAGAATAGATATAGCAAAGTCTCCTACTAATTATTAGGGCTGCAATACCAGTGCTGAAGACTTAGAACCTACTTACTTTCCAATAATGCAGTGGCCAGAAATCAATAATACACGTCATCATTTTGATTTCATCTGAGACTTCTCTCCTTGGGTTCCATATTGCTGTCTTTTCCCATATTGTCATGCCATCTTCCCTGTACATATCTCAGTGCTAATTTCCTCTGTTTATAAGCGCACCAGACATTGAATTAGGGCCACTTTGATGCCTCATTGGAACTTCATTGCGTTGCTAAAGATTCTGTTTCCAAATACTGTCTCTTCGAAGTAGTAGGGGAAGGATTGGAATATATGAAAATTTGAGGGAAGGGATAGTGGTAGATGAAAGTAAGAATCAGGCCATGAGAAATCCTAATGAATTTCCACATTTGCTTCAGGCTAGTCGTTTTATGCACTGTCTGTAGCACTGTCCTCCTGTTGTTCATCGATTTGCTCGAGTGGGCACCAGTAACGACTCCATGGTGAGACTTGTTGCTACTGTTTTTGGCATATTGAATACACCACGGTAGCTTGCCAGGCTCTGCCATGAGGGCGGGATACTCTCAGTAGCTTGCTGGGCTCTCTGAGAGGGGTGGAGGAATCGAACCCGGGTCAGCCACATACAAGGCAAACACCCTACCCACTGTGCTATCGCTCCAACCCAGTGGTTTTATATGGCTGAAAAATATGGCTGAGTGTGTGTGTGTGTTCTAGAGAGAGACATTGGGTATTTAAACTGAATTTCTGCTTATTAATATAAGCACTTCATAACGTGAAATTAAAGAATTTTAAATATCAACTGAACCGTCTAATATTAGAACAAATGCAAGCTCTTCTATATAGTAAATTAATTTTCTATACTACTTACACAATAGATTGTACCAATGCTCATAATATTTTCAACACTATGTTGATAAAAAGATATTTCACAGATATGTTTTGTGTGGAAGATGCAAAAATTTCCACTACCTTCAGATTTAGGTCAGTCTCTCACACACAGGAACTGCTGATAACCAACATTTCGGAGAAACTTAAAAATAGCTATGGTCCCTCAGTGTGACCACTACCTGTGACCCTATTAGGTCTTGACTATCTTTAAACACAAAAGTGGGGGAGGGGTCAAAACTGTTAAAAACTATCTATAACCTTAAAACTGTGTTTGTTTGTAGAGAAACACTTATCTACTAGGGTGTTAATATTTGAAATACACAGAACATAAAGTAGTCGCTAGACATTAATTTCTCTAAGACCTTTGCTTATAAAATAAAGCAATCATTTATTATGAGATGATTCAAAATATATATTTATAGGGTGTCTTCTATTGTACAGTCCGTGTTGTACAATCTGGTGGGAGAGTGATGAAAGGAAAATATAAAATACAAATACACACTACAAACTGATCATCAAAAAAATATAACGTGCAATGAGGATGGGGTTGTGGTTCAGAGGTAGAACACTTGCCTTGATTGTGTGATGTTTTGGACTTCTTCTGCAATACTACAAACAAAGGGTAAAAATGTGTGTAGTATAATATAGGTCTTCAGGAAATATAAAGATTTGGGTCGGTCTCTATTTGATGCTATGTGAGTGACTGTGTCGGTGATGGTAATTAAAACATTGGAATTTATATGAAACAAAACGAAAGTCTTATAACAAGAAATTCAAAGGCTCTATTTTCCCACCACACAAGGTAAAAATATAGAGAAGAGTTTACTTTCTTTCTTATTAGTATATACTCATAGTAAATGTATAAAAAGCATGCTTATAAATTATCAGCACCATCCTCAAACTAAATGAGCTGTTCCCTTGGGATGGAGGAAATTACTTTAGTATACCTGTAAATTTGAAGATCATTTTAAACTTGATATGAAGAGAAAATAGAGAAGTATCAAGTCATATTATATATGTGAGCAATATTAAAAATCTCTTACTTATCTGATGCAGAGAGTCTCTTGCCCTAGGGCCTGACTGCCTTCCCAGGGGCCCCTCAGAGGGGATGGGCTCCAGTTTCCCTCCCCACCCCGAGCAGATCTCTCGACAGCCGAAGACCTCTGGAACCTAGCCACAGCCATGCTCAAGGCCCCTCTCCACACGTTCGGACAAGCCTCAGCATGAAGGTACTGGCAGAGGAACCCAGGTGTGTGGGACCTGGGGCTGAGACTTCCAAGCCTGCTTGGATATGGATAGGCCTCTTCCTCCCAGATTTCCCAATTTCCAGTAACTAGACGGTCACACTCAGGGACTGCCCCTAGAGCCATGTAATCCCACCAACGGCCAACATCCAGAGACTTAAAAGCAAGCTCCCGGAAGTGTTCGGCCACTTCGCAGCCACACAATATCTTATAGCCTACTTCTCCCTCTGGGAGAAACTGGCAAGCTACCATGAGTTTCCTGCCCACATGGTAGGGCCTCGCAAACTCCCCATGGTGTATTCATATGCCAAAGCCAGTAACAAGCTGGGTCTCATGCCCCTGACCCTGAAAGAGCCTCCAATGCAGTATCGTTGGGAAGGATGAGTAGAGATAGGTTCCTAAAATCTCAGGGCTAGGACGAATGGAGACATGACTGAGAAATTCAATGATCAACGGGTTGATGATGATGATGATGATGATGATGATGATGATGATGACAATGACTTATCTGATATTTTTTGTGCTAGTGCTTAAATATGTATGGCTGAAACTTTATTTTATATTGTTTTATTAATTTATGGACAAAAGCACTTGGGCCACAACTGTGCTTGGCTTACTCTTGGCTCTGTGCACAAGAATCATTCCTAGACATTCTCATAACATCATACATGGTGTAGGAATCTGTCTGGGGTCACTTGCATGCAAGACAAGTACTTTATTCCCTGTATTGTCTCTTGCCACCCAATGTTTTCATACCCTTAGCCATTTTTCTTAGCTGCATTTTATTGTCAACAAATTTTATTTTATAAAAGTTTCAATTTCAACTAATATGAAATGTTATTAATTCGTATTGATGTGATAGATTTACCCATTATCTTATTTTGTGCATGCGTCTATGAGTTATATCTATATTTTGCTGTATGGTCTTTGTTTTCTTTTCATTTCTTGTGCACAAGAGTCGTAGCAATATAGTTTGGGAACCCAGGGTCATTTTCAGTTATCCTGTGAACCACAAAGTAAAGGAACCCATACCTGTTGTATGCTTTCTTTGTATACTGCATAATTGCACATCAACTTTTGGAAAATTGGGAAATTTTATAACCTTTTTAGGGTCTTTAGTTAATAGGTCATTCATTAATTCATTCATATATTTAGATTAAAAATTTCATTGTTTATTTTTTCTGTGAAGTTGAATATGTGTTTGAGAATTTAGAATCCTATGTAGATCTCTTCGTCATTTGATTTTGTCATTTAGTTATTTCTATAATGAACTATAAATTAGAGAAAGATTTTCATGTAAATATTTAAATATTTCACCATATAGAAATAAATTAAATTAGTCTTTTTCATTTAAATTTATATGTAAGAGCTATTTTACACATGTTCAGACAATTTAGGACGTTTGTAGGTCTGGGGTTGTGCTTCCTGTGTTTCTCTGGGTTCAGTTCCATGCACAACCAGGAGAGAAAGTCACCTTTCTCTTTCTCATCAAGAAACTTATTCTATACCTTTCCTAATTTATAATCTATTAGGGTTTAGCAAATTTTAGTCTGATCCATCTAAGGTATCTTGTGTTTTTACTATCTGCATATTATAGGTAAGAAAAGTTTATTTTATGTCATATGATAATGTACATAGCAGAAAACTATTTTAATGCATATTTAAATGTTGCAATATGATTGTCTTTCTCAATTCATCTAACACTTCATCACATGACATTATTATCAGCTTTTGGGTGAGTATACTTGGGTTCCCATGGAGTCCCATTGAAGATTCTCCATCAAACAACGTGTGAGTCAATGCAAACATCCAATGATGCTGTGTTGCTTAAGCTCTACAGTGGAATCACTTCACTTGTATCATTTGTCTTCCCGTTGGTCATCAATTTGCTCAAGGGGGCGCCAGTAATGTCTCCATTTGCTCCTGTTGCATGCTAGTGTAGTCCAATGATATCTGCTCACTCCGGGAACAGGAAGAGCCTCAAATCCTTCATTCAGGGTTTTGACAAAGAAGTCTGACCATCTCATTGGTGGGCAGCCACGTGGTCTTTTGAAGTCCTATGGAATCCAGTCAATAACTGCTCTAGTCCAACAGTCATCTCTGAATCGCATTACATGTCCGGCCCATTTGATTTTTGATGTCTTGGCAAACGAGACAGCGTTCCTGATTCTTGACTGTTGACGGAGGTCATAACTCCGAATTTCTTCTCTCACTTGAGTCAGACGTGATACTCCTAGCATAGTTCTTTTGATTCCTCTTTGGGATACCGTAATAGTGTTCTCATCCTGTTTGCGTAGGGCCCAGGTCTCTGAGGCGCATGTTAGTGCAGGAAGAATGGTGGAATCGAAAAAATGTGCCCAAAGTCAGAGGTCCTTCATCCTCTTAACCACTTCTTGGATGCTCTTGAAGGCGTTCCACACTGCTCTTTTCCTGCTGCGCAGTTCTGGCGCCAAGTCGTTCCTCATGTTGAGTTCTCGACCCAGGTGCACATAGCTGCTGCATTTGAAGATCTTCATTCCATTCAGAGCAAATGGAGCATCAGGGACTAGTTCATTTTTCATGAGCATCGCTTGTTGAGGTTCAGCTGCAGTCTGACCTTTCCACACTCATGGTCGAAGTTGGCCAGCATTTGTGCCTCTTGGCTAATGTTTGGCACTATGAGAACGATGTCATCATTGAAGCGGAGGTGGTGTAGTTGCCAACCATCTATCTTAACTCCCATTCCTTCCCATTCCAGTTTTCCCATGACAATCTCGAGGGTGACACTGAAGAGTTTCAGTGAAATGGTATCACCCTGCTGAACCCCTCTCTTTACGTCAATGATCACTTCCTTGTAGAATGGTGAGATCCTGGTGGTGAATCCAAAATACAACTCATGGAGGATCTTGATGTACTGAGTTTGAATGCCCTGTTTGGCTAGGGTTTTGATGACTGCTTCAGTCTCAACAGAATCGAAGGCCTTCTTTAAGTTGATGAACGTTAAACAGAGTGGCATCTTGAACTCTCATGAAACTTCAATGAGTTTGGTCACCGTGTGAATATGGTCGATTGTGCTGAATCCTTTTCAGAACCCAGCTTGCTTGCATGGTTGTCCTTCATATAGTGTTCTGCCTATTCTATTCAGGATGACACGAGTGAACAACTTGTAGACGACAGAGAGCAGGCAGATTGGGCGATAGTTGCCAATGTCATGGATGTCTCCCGTCTTGTACAACAGAATGGTCCTGCTGGTTTTCCACTGAGACAGAACCTTGCATTCAGACAGGTAGCATGTGAAGAGCCGAACCAGTGTATTGATGAGTACTGGCAGCATATTCTTCAGGTGTTTGGGTTTGACCTTGTCTGGACCGGGTGCTGTATGCGTCCTTACCGACGAAATGGCATGTCGGATTTCGGAAGGGAGGATGTTGGGAACGACATATTCATCCTGCGGAATTTGGTATGTGGGCAGGTGGACATGGCTGTCAAAGAGATCCGAGTAGAAGTCATGAATAATCCTCTCCATTGCCCTCTGGAAGATGTGATAGATCCATCAGGACATCGGAGGGCAGTCATCTTGGTCTTGTAGTTGGCGAAGGACAGGTGAGCGTTGCAAATACTATTCCTAGCTTCTGCCACATCAGCTCACACTGCTGCTCTTCTCTCTTTGAGGTCTTCCTTTATTGCTTCTCTGCACAGCTTTTCGAGCTCAGATGTTAGCTTGTGGTTGCCTGAGGCTCACGCCAAACCACTTTGATGAATGAGCTCGAGAGTTTCCAAAGACAGGCATCTGTGGCTTTCTCACTCTAAGCGTTCTTCGTGCAGTCATGGAGGCACTGAACCAGTTGATACTCATCCATGTTGTCAAGGATGACATCTTCCCACATTGCCACAATAGTGCCAAAAAGCTCCCACTTGATGGTCATTTGGGAAGTTCCTTTCTAAACTTAAACTTTGCAGACCTTTCTCCCTTCTCTATGAAGTAGAATTTTGCACGAAGGAGATGGTGGTGTGATCCCGTTTGGAATTTTGGGACAACAGCGACATCGGTCAGGTAAAACCTTCAATTGAATATGATCTGGTCAATTTCATTGTGGAACTGTCCACCAGAAGACTCCAATGTCCAGCATTTAGATTTTGCCTTCTAGAACTGTGAGTTACCATGCATTCTCTTGGTCAACCTGATGAACTCAGACAGTCTCTCACCCTGATCCTTCCTTTCCAAGCCATGGATCCCAATGTGGAGTTCTTCGGGAGACCTTCTCGGTCCTATCTTGGCATTAAAATCACCGACAATGGTCTTGTAGAAGATATGATCTTCTTTATAGAACCTCTCCATTTCAATATAGAACTTCTCAATTTCTTCTTCATCATAGTTGGATGTTGGTGCATAGACGACGAAGATAGAAACTACTGGCAGTGAGCCACATTTCTTCAAGCATAATCATCTGATTCGGGTTGTTAGGCATTCGAATGAATCAATGCTCATGGCCAAGTTCCTGTTGAGAAGGACACCAACACCACCAACACCTCTGTTGTCGCATGTTCCGAGGAACAATTCTTCTCCACGGTCAAAAATGGCATGGTGTGATCAATGTCTTCTCATTTCGTCAGACCAATGACGTCGTACTTGATCTTCTGCGCTTGCACCATCAGGTCTTCGATGGATGCTTCTGATGCCAGCATACGTGCATTGAAAGTACAGACAGTCATTTCAGTCTTTCTTCGTCTTGGCAGTCTAGTTCATCCCTGAGATTTTATCAGCCTCTTCTTGCTTATTTTTCTTAACACTGCCGTATTGGGGCCTCTTTCAGTGTCAGGTGAATGAGGCCCATTGTTGTTACTGTTTTGGGCCTATCGAATACAGCATGGGTAACTTGCTAGGCTCTGCCATGTGAGCTGGGTTCTCTGTAGCTTGCCAGGCTCTCTGAGAGGGATGGAGGCTTTTTGGGCGGCCTCCTATCGCCCTTAGAGATGTTCCCATGGTTCACACCATATTTGAACCATACAAAATATGGTGAGGGAATTATGGAAAAGGGGTATTAAGTCTCTTATGATGTGTCTGAAGAGCAACCTGGAGCGTGGCGGTGGCTGGGTAGTGGAGGTAGTGGGAATCGGCCGGTGAGGTATTTATCTGGCTTGGGTAGGGTGGGCACCTGGGTTTGACCCCCTCCCTAAGGTGCTGGAGATTGGAGGAGGCCTACAGATGATCTTGTTTCCAGGTCTCATTGAGCCTAGTGTCAAAGGTCGCAAAGTTCTGCCTGTCTGGTCTTGTGGGGCTTCACTCGTGTGTGAGGTTTGGCCCAAGTGTCCGGATAGCGGCCTGGTGCATGGTGGTGGCTGGGTAGTGGAGATATGCCTACCCTACAGTGGTAGGGATTCCTAATACCCAGGTCACTCCAGCAGTGTTGGGAACTCCAGAATCATACCCTGTTGAAGCTCCAAGCTCCAGGGACCACGGGTATCTGGGAGTAAAACCCAGACTGGGTGTATGCTAGGCATGTGCCCTAGACATGTTACTATCTCCTGGCCCCTCAGCTCTCTTTTGTGATAATTCAGGAATTTTACCATGAGCTGTGAGCCCAATCTTGTATGCTATGTGTCCAGAACACAGTCATTTCATCACTGCAAGTCTGTACTCTTTGTTCAACCTCATAGTCCCTCAAATACCAGCACTGGTAACCACTATTAAATTCTATTTATATAAATCCAGCTTCTTCCTATGAATCCATATTCTCTCTATGAATCCTGTTTCTTTGGATTCTGCACAAGTGACATATTATGCAGCATTTTTCTTTCTGGGTAGACTCACATAGTGAAATGTCATTTAGACTCAGGAACTGTTTCAAATGATAGAACTTTCTTTTATCTCAAAACCAAATAAGAGTTTGTTAATACACACACAGAGACACACACAAACAAATACATATCTACACCAAATTCATATTTATTTTTAACCCATTAATGGATGTTTAAGTTATTTGAAGTTTTTTGGTTCATTTATATTTTGCAATAACCATGGGAATATATAAATGACATATAACATTGCATTAGTTTATGGTGTATGACACAATTACTTCAATATTGCAAAGCAGTTACCACAATGATATTGCTTAACATTTCTTTTTTTTTTCCTTTTGGGTCACACCTGGCTATGCACAGGGGTCACTCCTGGCTCATGCACTCAGGAATTACCCCTAGCGGTGCTTGGGGGACCATATGGGATACTGGGAATCAAATCCGGGTTGGCTGCGTGCAAGGCAAATGCCCTACTCGCTTTACTATCGCTCCAGCCCCTGCTTAACATTTCTTATCTCACACAGTTATAAATGGTTTCCTTGTCATGAGAACTTATAAGATTATCACTTCCAACGTCCTAACTGCTAAGAATGAAATTAGTTTATGTTATCAGCAGTTACTATTGTTTCAGTTCTAGATACTAGAAATACTGGGTAATTGGGCAAACATATTTTTTTAACTATTTTATTGAATCACTGTGAAATAGACCCTTACAAAGCTATTCATAACTGGATTTCAGTCTTGCAATATTCTAACATCTATTCCTCTACCAGTGTACATTTCCCAGCACCACTGTCCCCAGGATCCCTCCCATCACCTCACCCCCACTCTCTGCCTACCTCGATGGCAGGCACTTTTCTTCTCTCTCTCTCTCTCTCTCTCTCTCTCTCTCTCTCTCTCTCTCTCTTGCTTCTTTTGGGCAATGTGGTTTGCAATATTGATACAGATAGGTTATCAAGAATAAGAATATCCCTTTACATACTGTTAACCCTCAGATAGTGTCCACCTATTGATCATGGATCATGGATCAATAATCCTTGATCATTGTCAGCTATTATTGTCATATTGGCCTCTTCTCTATCTTACCTACCCTCAGTCCCACACACAGTTGTGGTTAGGTCCAACCATTGGCCAGTCCTCCTAATCCGTTTTCCCTGTCCATGGATATTAGTCTTCTACCATACATACATATATGTATATATATATATATATATTTCATAGAACACACACAAAAATGATAAATGCAGTCAGGGAGATGCGGATCAGAACAATGAGATATACGCCTCTTGGTGCCATCTTGGCTCACCAACATTCCAGTCCCAGAGACACAACAGCAGCGAGTCCCAGAGGGCACCACAGCACTGGAGATTTCTCCAGGCCCCATACAGAGTGAATTTCATGGGGGACCCCAGATGGTGCTATTGCTCCAGCCCCTTTTACTGTTATTTTGATTCCAGATATTAACACAGAATTAGATTAAATAACTAGGCCGAAATATTTTGTATTTTCTTCCTCTTTGAGTCTTCTTTTTTTAAAATTATTTTATTATAGTTGAGTTAATTTTGCTATAATAGTGTTAGTACTTATTATTATCGTTCTACATGGTTATATCATTTCCATTTCCACTAGGGTTCCCCAAGATCCTCTGCATTATTCCAGTGTCACTTTTAGTTCACCCATCAGACACTCCAGCCCACCTACTCCCCTTGTCTGGTGTGTTTTCTCCTATAATTTATGACTCCAGCCCACCTACTCCCCTTGTCTGGTGTATTTTCTCCTATAATTTATGACTCCAGCCCAGCTACTCCCCTTGTCTGGTGTGTTTTCTCCTATAATTTATGACCTAGGGTTTAGTAACATTTTACACTATCTAGTCCCTTGTTTCAGTTCTCCACATAAGATAGATTAGTGTGATCTTTGGTACTTCTGGTTTGCGTTGTTCAGCATACTATCTTTTAGTTCCATCCAAACTGAGGCAAAATTGGGCAGAAATAATGACATCTGTAAGGTTATCTTTCAGAGTGCTACCAAATTCAGTTCAGGTAGTTGCTCTTTGAAAGGGTCTAATCAGGGTTGGGTGAACACAAGGCCACAAACTGCCTCTTTACTACCTCGATAGCCCTATAATTGTTGAACAATTTGTCATTGGATGATTAGGTTTTAGAGTGTTTCCATGACTTGGGTTTTGTGAACTTGTTTCCAGGAAACAGGGAGGAACAGGCATTTCTCTTGAAAAGAGTCATTTTGACTGAATTCTTCATTTTATTTACTGATTGTTGTCAACTCAGAATATTCATTTAGTTCCTTTTTGTTTATGTTTTATTTATAAATTTTTGTTTTGGGATCGTACCTGGTGGTGCTCAGGGCTTTCTTCTTTGATGCTCAGGGATCACTCTTGGCAGGCTCAGGAGACTATATGTGTTGCCAAGGATTGAACCCAGGTCAGTTATGTGCAAGGCAAGCACCCTACCCACCCTATCACTCAGGCCTCACATTGGGTTCCTTTTAAAGGATTTTCGTTCTTTATTAAATTTCTTGTTGTATTCAGCTGCTGCTTTTCTGCTTAAACTGATTTGTCTGTTTCTGTGTGGAAGCCTCCTCAGAACAGCAGTTTTACCTTTCCAGGAGACTTACAGAACTCTGTGATGGGGATTGGGTATTGGAGGATTACTGTGATCTTTTACTGCTGCCCTAGTGTCTTGATTACTCCAGATTCTTTGTCATTCCTGAAGCTCTTTGCAACTGTTTTCACCTTTGACATCAGCCACTCCCTCAACCAGTTGCCTCAGAGTGAGCCCAGCTCATGCTGGCCCTGGAGGGTTCTGACTCTCTCTGCTTATATTCACTTCCACGCTGCTTCTTTCCACTTTTGACAGAATTCCATAAGCCCGTGTATCTCCACCTCTGACCCCGCACTGGGCTGCTTTGGCAAACGGGTCTGTCTACAAGGGTGTTCAACAGCTCCTTTGTGGTTTCTCTCTTCTTCTAGCCCTTGGTTTGTTTTCTTCTCACAAGCTCTCTCAGTTCACACTTCCTCTTGCTGCCACCCCCTGCAAATGCACACAAAGAGCTGGTTACAGAGAGGGGGAAATGTGGGTTTAGCACTTGAGGTATTGGCAGTGCCTGTGGGGACAGGTGGAAGAAATTACTTCAGGTGACATGTTTCTCAGCAACACTTGGGTGCGCTTCCTGCTGCAGCAGGGACACGGTCAGCAGGCCTGCACCCCTTTTAATGCCCTGGGGTTGCCTCTTCCTGTCTCTGGAACTCTCCCTCTCTGAACCAAGGCTCTGACTCTTCACCTGATGTGGTGGGAATGAGAATGAGTTTTTCAGCAGCATCCCACACAGTTGAGGAAGGTAGGTGCTTACTCACTAGCTTCCTTTTCTCTGTTTAGCAGATATCCTGGTCCTTCCCGTGCCTAAACTCTGTCACTTCAAGGAAGGAGGATGCTCTGTACTTGCCTCTGCTTCACATGGCCCGACTCATATCTACTAGTTAGATATGGCAGCAGTGGGTGGAGTGCGTTGAACTTGCCTAGAAACAAGAGCTAGTGTAAAAGATTTTTGTTTGAGGACCTGCCCAAGTCCGCATCATCTGGGTACCAAGGCCAACAGTAACTCATACTCTCCTGCCAATTCCCTAGGTCTGTCTGCATTGAATGAACTGATTCTCAGAGATCCCTCAGGGCCCCAGGAACTTGGTGTTGGATCCCACAGCTCCTGTGAAAGTGTTTTGTTTCATGGATAGAAACTGAAATTTAGGTGAGAATTAGGGTTAATTCCAGATTATGATCTTATTCAGAAAGAATTTGTCAGGAAATCCTGCCCTATGGTAAATATGTAATCTCATAGTTTTTGGTATCTGAGTCACACAATCTCTCATCAAGTGAGATTACACTTACTGATGTGTATCTGCTGAGTTGATGTGTCAGTGGCTTTAAGCGTTAGGGGTGCAGGCCATGGCAGGTCAAGAGTATGTGGTTTAACTGTCAATGCTAGACCATTATGAATTTTATAAACAAAGCATGCAAAGTACATATAATATCCTAGAGTCATTTGGCATTATTGCATACCCAGTAGTTTCATGCATGTCTCCCAGCAATGCTCAGGAAACTCCCTCTGATGCTGGGACAGAATATGGAACTCCTGCACGCAAAGGTGCCCTGACCTGTTGAACAGCATCACGGTTCCTTTTCACTAATGAAAACGTGTCATTGCAGGGAAATAGCTCAAGAGACAAAGTACATACCTTGCATGACAAGACCTAAGCTGAATCTTTGGGCCGGCATGGATGGCCCCTAAGCACCATCAGTATCACTGATGGTCAATGCCAGCAATGCAGACAGAATATATTTTTTGAAAAGGTAACTGAGAACATGCTGTTATTTTACATAATATATGAAGTAGTGAGGAAAACCACTGTGCATGTATCAGCTTTTTTTTTTTTACTTACTTGTCCTTTATTTTAAATGAGTGGATAGAGTCTTTGACTTGCATGCAGCTGACTGGCTTCCATTCTCCATATGGCATATGGTCACTTGCGTCTCACTAGGAGTGAAAATCCAAGGACAGAGACATGAATAAACTCTGAGCAAACTTGGATCAAAAAAAATAAAAAAAAATACAAGAGGCAAGTGGAGGAAGTTAGTAATCACCTGGAATCAAGTGTTTTTAAGCACAAGCCCAGGGAGAGGGGCTGAAAAGGGGGACACCAAAGCTCTCTGCTCAGTCTCTTCCAACCTCTTCAATCCCCTTCACTCTTCTCAAATATCTGAGGTCTGACCATCTTTGGCTACTTCATGATTGTCATAGTAACCCTACAGTATTGTGGTGCCAGTGGGCATGATATTGATTTATAATATTGCAGTGATCATAGAATGAGCTAGACAGAGTTCACTCAGGGGTACCAGGACTGACTGAAGCTTGCTCACTCTGGTTGGTGCATGCTTGAAGGTCCTTTCAGGATATCAGACAACTCTGGGGAATATATTGAGCTGCAAATCAGAAGTGGTGCCTGGCCTGAAGTGTTGCCCCTGGACAGTCCCTGTACTCTTGTTTTTTCCATTTCCTGTTCTCTTGAAAGCACATACAATGTGCTCTCTACCTCTCTAGAAATAACATCCAATTATTAAAAGTGAAGTCACATTATAGTATATTAGGTTATATGAACAGAATATTGACTTGAGATTGGATAATATCTAATCTCTCAGATCAAAAGGAACTAGACCACATGAAAGACATTAGTGATAAAAAGACTACCACTAATTTGAGGAAGAAAGAAGCAGGAATGAGGAACTGATACCACAAAAGCAGTTTGAGTTCAGGCTGTGGCAGGCATAGCAGACAGATTAATTACCTTACTGCTACTGAGCTCATTAGACAAGAAATGAGTGATTTATATTTCACTTCTTGATAAGCAAAAACTCTGGAGTGATCCCTGAACACAGAGCCATGAATAATCCCTAAAGCACAGCCAGGTGTGGCCCCCCAAATTTAACAAACAAAACCAAAAAAAAAAAAGAATGAGTCTCAGTTGGGTGACATGGGGTTTAGCACAAGGTACTCCACTGTGGGCTTCTAGCTCTGCTTTTAACACTGTGGATGCCAATCCATGAATCCTTAATTCCCTCTACCTTTTGTAATAGAAAAACATCTTTGGGGTGGCAAGAGTGATTGCTTCATAGGCTTTTATGCTCAAGAGGAAAGTTTTTCCTTCGAGTATGTAAGCGCTAACTTCCAAATCTTGCCTTAAGTAAATGTATAATTTCAAGTTTTTTTGTTGAATAGGTTATTTTAACAAATAGTTCCTGGATCCTGTCATTCTTTAACATAATTTGTAAATGTAAAATTCTTATTTTAAAGGTTGCATTTTCCTCATACTTACAGTACATCCTACCATACTATCCCAAAATGTAAGATGTGGCTTTTAATCAGCCAGCATATCAGGATTTCCAGGAATCTGCTAAAAGTTAAAAGTGTTTTATTCTTTGTTTACTTTAATTGTGAACTTCCTCCTATTGAAGTTTAAGTTTTTTTGTCAGAATGAGAAAAATGTGAACTCTGTGCTCAAACAGTGAAGATGACACATCCAGACTTCTCTTCAGGGATGCTCTGAAACTCTGGAATAAGTCAAGTTTTTTCTCTATCCAAACTATAAAGAAAACCATTTTATTTTTCATGACACAGTTCTTGAATGAGCTTCCCTTTTCTCACTACACCAGACATATATGAGGTGGAAGGGATGCACTGGGGTAGGAAAACCATCATTCTCCACCTAACTCTTTTTTCTAAAAAAAAAAAAAAAAAAACTCGGGGCTGGAGAGATAGCACAGTGGGTAGGGCGTTTGCCTTACACGCGGCCGACCCGGGTTCAAATCCCAGCATCCCATATGGTCCCCTGAGCACGGCCAGGGGTAATTCCTGAGTGCAGAGCAAGGAGTAACCCCTGTGCATCGCCAGGAGTGACCCAAAAAGCAAAAAAAAAAAAAAAACAAACACCCCTGACCTTTTGAGATCAGGAAGTCAAGCCCCTGCCTGTCTGGTCACTTTAAGCGTTGCTCTGTTGTTTCTTCTGCCTTTTTCAATTCTAGGGTCATAATAATTGGGTTTTTAGGGTGCATTGTTCCTTGGGTTTGGAAGAAATTTGAGTAATTTTTCTGTTAGAGGTAAATGGTCCACATCCATTTTCCTGTCCTGCGTTTCCCCAGTTAAGTGAAGGTTGGCGTGAGGGACCGGGTATATGTTCAGAAGGATGATAAATGAGGGATGGGGAAAACACAAGAATATGCTGCAGAACCTAATGAGCGACCAGCTGAATACTTAAGAGAACCCCTAACAGAATTTAAGGGGGACATCACAGGCACCACGATAGTAGTTGGAAACTTCAACACTGCCTTATCACCTCTGGATAGATCAACAAGAACAAAACTCAGCAAGGAAACAATGGCTCTGAAGGAAGAAATGGAGGAGACACGGCTAATAGACCTATACAGGGCTTTACACCCCCAAAAGAAAGAATACCCATTCTTTTCCAGTACACACGGAACATTTTCCAAAATTGACCACGTTCTGGGTCACAAAACATACCTCAATAGAATTGGGAAGATAGAAATTGTATCAGCTATCTTTTCAGACCATGATGCGCTGCAGATAGAAGTTAATCACACACAGACTCGGAGAACCAAATCAAACACCTAGAAATTAAACAACATACTGTTGAACAATGAGTGGGTCATGAAGGAAATCAAGGAAGAAATCAAAAAATACCTCGAAACAAATGAGAATGAAGACAAAAGCTACCAGAACCTATGGGATGCAACTAAAGCTGTGTTAAGGAGAAAATTTATAGCCCTGCAAGCATTCCTCAGGAAGGAAGAAAGGGCCTACGTAGATAGCTTGAGTTCACAGCTCAAGATCTTAGAAAAGCAAAGCAAAAGGAACCCAAACCAGACCAAAGGAAAGAAATAATAAAAATTAGGGCAGAAATTAACGACATGGAAATCCAAAAAACAATCCGAAAGATCAATGAAACAAAGAGCTGGTTCTTTGAGAAAATAAATAAGATTGATAAACCACTAGCAAGACTCACAAAGAAAGAGAGAGAGAACCCTAATAAACCGAATCAGAAATGAAAAGGGGGACATCACAACAGAAACTAGTGAAATTCAAAAAATCATCAGAGACTACTTTGAAAGTCTGTATGCCACAAAACAAGAGAACCTAAAAGAAATGGATAAATTCCTGGGTTCCTACAATCTCCCAAGACTGAACCAAGTCTTGGATTACCTAACAGACCCATTAATATAAAGGAAATTGAAACTGTAATCAAAAGTCTTTCCAAAAGCAAAAGCCCAGGCCCAGATGGTTTCACTAGCAAATTCTTCCAAACATATACAGAAGACCTGTTGCCAGTTTTCCTCAGGCTTTCCCAGGAAATTGAAAAAACAGGAACCCTCCCAAACAGTTTCTATGAGGCACATATCTGCCTAATACCAAAAGCAAATAAAGACACTGCAAACAAGAAAAAATACAGGCCAATATCCCTGATGAACACAGATGCGAAGATCCTCAACAAAATACTAGCAAATAGAATCCAACAACTCATCAAAAAGATCATATATCATGACCAAACCGGATTCATCCCTTGAATGCAAGGATGGTTTAACATTAAGAAATCAATCAATATAATCCATCACATCAATAGAAGTAAAAATAAAAACCATATTATCATTTCAATAGATGAAGAGAAAGCATTTGAGAAGATCCAATATCCATTTATGATGAAAGCTCTCACCAAAATGGATTTAGAAAGAACTTTCCTTAAGAGAGTTAAAGCCATCTACCACAAACCTGAGTCATGCATTATCCTTAATGGAGAAAAACTAAGGGTCTTTCCTCTAAGATCAGGGGCAAGACAAGGATGCCCACTCTCACCACTTCTGTTCAAAATAGTACTGAAAGTACTTCCAATAGCAATTAGGCAAAAAAAAAAAAAAAAAGACATTCAGGGCATCCTGATAAAAAAAGAAGAAATCAAGCTCTCACTATTCGCAGATGACCTCATTCTATACCTGGAAAATCCTAAAACTTCTAATAGGAAACTCCTAGAAACAATAGACATGTACAGTAAAGTTGCAGGCTTTACCCTAAAATCCATGGCCTTCCTATACGCAAATAGTGAGACAGAGGAAAGAGACATATAAAAAACAATGCCATTCACAATTGTGCCCCAGAAAATCAAGTACCTCGGAATCAGCCTAACTAAAGAGGTTAAGAATCTCTACAAAGAAAACTACAAAAGCCTACTCCATGAAATAAAAGAAAACACGAGGAAATGGAAACATATTCCCTCCTCATGGATAGGAAGACTTACTATTGTCAAAATGGCAATATTCCCTAAAGCAATATACAGATCCAATTCATTCCCTATAAGGATACCCATGAAATTCTTCAAAGAAATTGATCAAGCTATCCTGAAATTCATATGGAACAACAAACGCCCATGAATAGTTAAATCAATTCTGGGAAAAAGAGGATGGGAGGCATCACCCTCCCCAACCTCAAACTCTACTACAAAGCGGTAACAATTAAAACAGCATGGTACTGGAACAAAGGCAGAGCCACGGACCAATGGAACACACCACCGCAGTTGTTTGAACATCTAATCTTTAATAAGGGAGCAAGAAATGTGAAGTGGAGCAATGAAATCCTCTTTAACAAATGGTGCTGGTAAAACTGCCACATGCAAAAAAATGGGCTCAAATCTCCTCCTATCACCATGTACAAAAGTCAGATCAAAATGGATTAAAGACCTCAACATCAGACTACAATCCATAAGGTACACTGAAGACAAGGTCGGCAAAACCCTCCACGACATTGAAGCCAACGGTATCTTCAAAGATGACATGCCACTGGCCAAGCAAGTGAAAACAGAGATAAATAAATGGGACTATCTTAAACTAAGAAACTTCTGCTCCTCAAAAGAAACAGTGACCAAAGTACAAAGACATCCTACAAAATGGGAAAGGATATTTACCCAATACCCATCTGATAAGGTGTTGATATCAAGGATATACAAGACACAGGTTGAACTCCAGAAGAAGAAAACTGCCAACCCAATCAAAAAATGGGGTGATGAAATGAACAGAAACTTTCCCAAAGATGAAATCCAAATGGCTGAGAGGCACATGAGAAAATGCTCTACATCACTAATCATTAAGGAGATGTAGATCAAAACAACAATGAGATATCATCTCACACCACAGAGACTGGCCCACATCCAAAAGAACAAAAATGACCGCTGTTGGCATGGTGGGGGGAAGAAAGGAACTCTCCTTCACTGCTGGTGGGAATGCCGACTGGTTCAGCCCTTTTGGAAAACAATATGGACGATTCTCAAAAAACTAGAAATTGAGCTCCCATTTGACTCAGCAATACCACTCCTGGGAATATACCCCGGAGAGGCAAAAAGGTATAGTAGAAATGACATTTGCATTTTTATGTTCATTGCAGCACTATTTCCAATAGCCAAAATCTGAAAAAAAAAAAAACGGAGTGCCCAAAACCAGATAACTGGTTAAAGAAACTTTGGTACATCTACATAATGGAATACTATGCAGCTGTTAGAAAAGATGAAGTCATGAAATTTGCCTATAAGTGGATTAACATGGAGAGTGTCATGTTGAGTGAAATTAGTCAGAAAGAAAGAGATAGACATAGAAAGATCACACTCATATGTGGAATATAAAGTAGCAGAATGAGACACTAACACCAAGGGGTAGTAGAGAATATAACCGGGAGGTCTGCCCCACAGGTTGAAAACTGGCCTCACATGCTGGGGGAAAGGCAGCAGAGACAGAGAAGGGAATGTTGGGAGGACCCACTCGGGTTGAAAGCTGCCTACCAAAAACGGACTATAGACCGAACATGATGGCCACTCAATACCTCTGTTGCAAACTACAACATCGAACAGGAGAGGGAACAAAAGGGAATGCCCTGCTGCAGAGGCAGGATGGGGTGGTGGGGGTTGGGATGGGGTGGTGGGAGGGATACTTGGAACATTGGTGGAGGAGAATGGGTACTGGTGGAAGGATGTAAACCAAATACAAATATGAAAGTTCATAGGTTTGTAACTGTACCTCACAGTGATTTACTAATATTTTTTTTAAAAAAAGAATATGCTGCAGAGCAGGTTTCTTTATTGATATCCCCATTCTTACCCAAAACAAATCTCCCCACCCCCACTTCTGGGCCAGGACTCCTGAGGGATTGTGGGATCTTCCCTTTTCACTCCTAGGGCAGGTATAATAGCTGGAAGCTGCCAGAAACTCTACCACCAGCAACCTGCCTGGGACTTGTTAGAAATGCAGACCTTCTAGATACAGCCCAGACCCAGTGAATTCAAATTGAGTGTCACAAGATGTAATGTAGAACAACTAGAAATAGCCCAGACACAGTGAATTCAAATCTGCAGTGTCACAAGATGTCTAGGCAATTTGTGAGATACAAAAGCTTCCCAACTGCAATCATGAGGGTCAGGCTCCATGGCTGGACAATGAACATAGGTCGTGGAGAGAGGAGAATTTTTGTTTTTGTTAAATTATGGGGTCACACCCACAATTTTCAGAACTCACTCCAGACTCAGCACTCAAGGATCATTTTTGCTTCAGCTCAAAGGTCCATAGGGGTGCCAAGAGTCAATCCCAGGTATGTTGAGTTCAAGGTGAGAACCTACCTGCTGTGCTATCCCTCAGATCCTAAGAAAGAACATTTCTGGCAACACTCCAGTATTTGGAAACTCAAGCAATTGGTTTGTCTGCAGAATCCCAAGGAAGGGTTCTCAGAAGTGAAAATGAGAAGGGGTAGAGTGCTGACTTGGAGCCACAGTCTTTTCTGAAAAATAAATTTTTTTTATGCAAAATAAAGAAATAAAGATTAGATTAAAGTGTGGGGTATGGTGGGGGAAGTGAAACTAGATGATAAATAGCCTTTATGTCTACGTTTTCATTATCTTAGATTTTTGGTTATCTTATCTACTATTGACTTTTAAGTTAATGGTTAACTTAACTGTTTCCTTATCTTTATAGTTGGGTACAAGCCATGCTCACTAGGTCACCAGGATATCAAAGACAGGTTTTTTTGCACAGAAAAGAATGGAGTGGGGACACTTACAGAGAAACTTCTTTTCTAGCTGCTCCAAAAACCCATAAGATTTTTAAAAATCCATTTAAGGGGATTTCCTAACATTTCCTAACAGAGGGTGCTGTTAATGTTCTTTTTTTCTGTTCTAGAAACTTTTGTATATAAAAGTCAGAAAGTTCAACTTTCAGTGAAATTCTTGAGCCTATAGTTTTCTCATTTTTTGTATCAATACCTGTTATTCAGTTACTGTTTTTCTAAATTTTCCAGATAAATAAGCATAAGACAGGATTTCTGTTTCCTAGCTAAAAGAATAGTCTCTCTTTTCAGCCCACAGCACCATATTACAAATACATATGGAGAAATAAGAACTAAAACAAATTTACATGTCTCATTCTTTTGATCAAGGATACTATATTTTAAAAATGGTAGCTCTACTACTAGTTAAGTAGTCTGGTTATATTCAAATGAAGTAAAGCAATATTAACTGAGTTGTTTTATGAAATCTTTTAAATGCTTGGACACAAAATGAAGTCTGTACTGTTTAGACTTTGCGATTAAATATAGGTCCTTCTCACCCCAACCCCCACTCCAAGTTTCTCATAAATCTCTCTAACAGGTCCAGACAGACTTTATTCAAGACACATTTCTTTGTAAAGTACAGGCTGTCTCATACTGGTAAACTGGATTAGGTAGAAAACCACAATCCTTTTATTTTCTGTTTTGCAGAAACTCCTGAGATTAGCATTATCTTGTTCCTTCTTGCCTATTTATCTTCCAAGTAGTTGACATGTTACAACTTACATTTCAGGAAGAACTGCACAGAATATTCAGCATATTCTGTGAAGCAAAGGGACAGGGAGGTAGACTGGAGCTTTAGTTCTACCTCCTGGGTGCTCTGGACTGCAAAACAAATCAAAAGCTCAAAGGACAGTGTCAGGCTTTGTAAGGTATAAGGGAACAACCTCTTCTTCAACTTTAAAGTCTGAATTACTGAAAGTCTCAGAGATTCAAGAGAATCTATTAGTATGATCCTCACTGGCTGGAAGAATGAAGATTTCTAAGATTTAAAGACTGCACAAAGCAGTCACATGCCTGGAAGACTAGGGACCCAATCCCCTCTGCCCTGTGCCATAGGCGGATACCCCTAGGCCAGGTATTGATCCCACCTGATGTCATCAGTCCTTGAAACCTAAACTGCAAGGACACACTATAATCAGTGTGAAGACATTACTGCATTCATCTTTTTTTCTTAAACTATTTAAAAAAATTTTTAATGAATCACCAGGATGTACAGTTATAGACTTACAAACTTTCATGATTATGTTTTGATCATAAATGATCAAGTACCCATCCCTCCACCAGTGCCCATTCTCCACCACCAATGTTCCCAGAATCCCTCCCACCAACCCCACCCCATCCCCCCACCTGCCTCTGTGGCAGGCACATTCTCTTTTACTACCTCTCTCCTTTTGGGTGTTATTTTTTGCAAACAGGTACTAAGTCGTCATCATGTTCAGTTAACATTCTACTTTCAGCATACATCTCCCATCCTGAGCGAGCCCTTGAGCATCATTTACTTGGTGATCCCTTCTATATCACAGCTGTCTTTCCCCCCAGTGTGTGAGGCTAGCTTCCAAACCATGGAGCAATCCTCCTGGCCCTTACCTCTACTATCGTTGGTGGTAGTCTCTCATTATATTACTTTATATTCCACAAATGAGTGAACTCATTCTATGTCTATGTCCCTCTCCCTCTGACTCATTTCACTTAGCATGGTACTCTCTACGTCCTTCTATTTATATGCAAATATTATTACTTCATCATTTCTAATAACTGCATAATATTCCATTGTGTAGATATACCAGTATTTCTTTAATCAGTCATCTGTTCTTGGGCACTTGGGTTTTTTCTAGATTCTGGCTATTGTAAACAGTGCTGCAATAAACATACAAGTGCAGATATCATCTCTACAGTACTTTATTGCATCTTCCAGATATAGTGCCAGAAGTGGTATTGCTGGGTCAAATGGGAGCTCAATTTCTAATTTTTTTGAGCAATGTCCACATTGTTTTCCAAAAGAACTGAAACAGTTGGCATTCTCACCAGCAGTTAAGGAGAGTCCCCTTCTCCCCACATCCATGCCAACAAAGGTTGCTTTTGTTTTTTTGGATGTGTGCTAGTCTCTGTGTGTGAGATGATATCTCATTGATTTTTTTTTCCCTTGTCCTATTTGTTCTTATTTATTTTATTGATTCACCATGTGGAAATTTACAAAGTTCTCAGGCTTATGTCTCAGTTATACAATACTGAAACACCCATCCCTTCACCAGTGCCCATATTCCTCCACCAAAAAGCCCAGTATACCTCCCAGACCCCGCCCCCCAACCCTGCCTGTATAACTGATAAATTTCACTTCATTTTCTCTTTACCTTGATTACATTCCATATTTCAACACAAAACTCACTATTGTTGTTGGAGTTTCCCCCCCAAAAAGACAGCCCTACTGCAAAGGAAGCATTTGATAATTAGTTTTCCATTGCTGAGAATGAAGAGATATGAAGTCCCGCTGTTCCAAGTACATAACTTTTTTTTCCCTCCTTCCTGTGCCACCAAGTTTGTGCCTGCTTAATAGTCCTCATAATATGACTAATGCCACGCAGCCCGGTAAGGGAAAAAAAAACGAGAAAGTAGGATATTTCCCGTCCTCCGCCGGTGTGGGGCTATGGCTTAGTTCACAGTCTAGAGACATGGCTGCAAGCAGTTTCTGGAACAAAAGTAGTCTAGTTGGCCTACGGATTCTGGTCAATCAGCAGCAAAGAGGCCGCACAAAAGTGTGGCCACCCGGGTGGAATCTCGGCATAGCGTGCTCTGGTATCAGCCCTGGCCCGAGACTGCCCAAGTGTCCTGCTGTTCCAAGTACATATTTGTTTTTTCCCCTTCTCGCGCCACCAAGTTTGTGCCTGCTTAATAGACCTCATCATATGGCGGACACCACGCCACGTTTCTCCCCGAAAAGGGAAAAGAACCGAGAAAGAAGGATATTTTCTCTCCTTGGCCGGCATGGGGCTATGGCTTAGTTCACAGTCTAGAGAAATGGCTGCTACTTTGATTACTTTCCATATTTCAACAAAAAACTCACTATTATTGTTTGGAGTTTCCCCCCCAAAGTCAGACCTGCTAGAAGGGAACTATTTCACATTGCTGACAATTAAGAGATATTAGATCATGTGGTTTTGGATTTCTGTATAAAGTCCAGGGAAAATCCTGCCAGAAATTGCATCACTGCAAGCTTTTACTTCCCTTTTGTGGTGCTCATAAGATGGAAAAGCCTGGAGAGAGAAACCTTTCCCCACTGGCGCCACATGGGGCAGTGGTTCAGTTCACAGTTTGGAGGCATTTCTGCGAGCTGCTCATGTTCAAAGTAGTTCAGTTGGCCTCCGGGATCGTGCTCATGCAGCAGCAGCAGCGCGGAAAGGCCGCACATGTGTGGCCGCTGCGCTTAAATATCGGCAGAGGGAGGAGCCGGTACCCCCCCCCCCCCAGCACCCTGGATCTCCCACGCGCCCCATGGCAGCCGGCCTAGTACTTCCATTTTGTGCTCAAAAAGCGGCGATCGCCATGCTGTGCCCAGGAAGGAAGGGTTGAGAGAGAGAAACCCTTCTCCGCTGGTGCCACATGGGGCAGTGGCTCAGTTCACAGTTTGGAGGCATTTCTGTGAGCTGCTCATATCCAAAGTAGTTCAGTTGGCCTCCAGGATCGTGCTTGTGCAGCAGCAGCAGCAGAAGAAAGGCCCGGCCATGAGACCTTTAATAGCCTCGTTTCCCTCTCAGACGACCTGTCAAGGTACCAAGTGTTTACTGGCCACAAGGGAAAGCCTGACAAGCTCCCCATGGCGTATTCATATGCCAAAAACAGTAACAATGATGGGTCTCATTCCCCTGACCCTGAAGAGCCTCAGTGCAGCATCGTTGGGAAGGACGAGTAAAGAGAAGCTGCTAAAATCTCAGGGCTAGGACAAATGGAGACGTTACTGGGCCGGCTCGAGCAAATCGATGATCAACAGGATGACAGTGACAGTGATACAGTGATTTATTTTCCCAGACGAGTGGAAGTTTTCAGAATTGAGTCAGCTTACATGGAAACATAAGAGTTTCCCTGGAAGGTTCTCCCCCTCCTGAGTTAGGTAACATGATTTGGGAGATGCTACTCCAAGGGTAGAGAGTGTGCCCACGGCATTGAGTCAGTAGGCTAGCATGTATATGCAATAGACCTTCGTCTTCATAAACAACCAGAGAGAAAGGAAACCCTTACTACCTCATTCTGTTGATGAGAGCATGGAAAGGGCTCTGAAAATTAACTTTCTTCTTAAAATATTTTATTCTTGGACTACAGAGACCGATCAATGGACTGAGTCTATCCTTTGCATAGAGACCTCGGGCTCAATTACTGGCAACCTCATGCTCCCCTGAGTAACTCCGGAAGCAATTCCTGAGCACAGTCTTGGGAGTAGTACCTGAGCACTGTTCAGTGCGACCCCCTGGTTAGTTTTTTAACTCATGTTACACCAGTAGAGCACATTGGATGGGTCTTGTACAGGCAACATCTAATATATCTGGTATTAGGTTAAAAGTGTAGTTTTCTGTGTCACTAAGAAAAATACTACTGCAACACTGACTAAAAGTCGGATGCTCTAAAAATAATATAATTTAGTTTAGAATTTTTTATATTTATAGGGAAAATGAGCAAAAAATACAGGGAAATATATGTTATTCCTCCCATAAAATTTCCCTTGTAGCATCTTGAATTATTGTGACAAACTCATTACAGTTTATCATCAAATGTTGATACATTATTATTAAGTGAAGCCACTCTAGGATCTTTACCCGTCATTACAGTTTCAAAAGATTGGCTTCTTTACCTTAAAAAGTTACCTTGGCTTCAGGTAATAATTATTTCCCCCAACTCCTACCTTTCTCAGACAAGGAAACTACAGATCTTTTCAGTGTCCATAGCTTGCCTTTTTCAGAATCTCAAATAGTTGGTAATTTATGGTACCCATCCTTTTCATGTTTCCTTTAATCACTTGGCAAAGTGCATGAAAATTTCCATGTATGGAAATATCCAAGTTTGAGAGTCATTTGCTGTGCCCCTGGGTCATATTCTATTGTTTGAACACTATACAAGGTACTTAGTCATTTACTCATTGACTGTGATCTCAGCACTTCCAACTCTGGGTACATATTCTTTTACACAAGCTCTGCAAGGAAATACATTTCCAGTGTATTTATATAAATGTTTATATAAATATCAAGTGAGAACCCTCCCCACCCCAGCCCGGCAGCTGACCTCCACTACCCAACTGCCACCATGCTCCAGGCTGCTTTCGGAACCACAAAGCCGACCCTCACACAAAAAGTCCCATGAAACCCAGATAATGCAGAATTTTGTGATCTTGGAGTCTGGATTCAATGGAACCGGGAAGCAGAGATCCTCTGCCTGCTATCCCTCAATCTCTGGTGACCCAGTGATGATACCCTGCCACACTTTGCCGGTGCCAGATAATCTCCTCATCGGCCACCCCCAGATCTCAACAGCTACTCTTCCCAGACTGGAGTATAAAATGAAGCCCCCATAGCCATGCCACCAGACTCCGCACCAGGCTGTTTTCACTAGGGGTGCCCAAGAGGGGGGCAGGTGAGAGCCCTCCCCGCCCCAAGGGACCCAGCCCCAGCAGCCAACCTCCACTACCCAACTGCTGCCACACTCCAGGCTGCTTTCTGGACTGACACATTATAAGACACTTCCTACTCATTTTCCATAATTACCACACCATATTTGATGGAGTTCAGACAGTAGGCAACAAATCATAGAGGTTAATATGTATATATATGTATATGCATATATATATGTATGTACATATACATATACCTCTTGGAGAGCCCAGCAAGCTACCAAGAGTATCCTGCTAGCACAGACAGAGCCTGGCAAGCTACCCTGGTGTATTCAATATGCCAAAAACAGTAACAATAGGTCTCATTCCCCTGGCCCTGAAAGAGCCTCCAATCATTGGGAATGACGAGTAAGGAGAGGCTGCTAAAATTTCAGGGCTGGTGCCCACTCAAGGAAATCTATGAACAACAGGATAACAGTGATACAGTGATACAGTGATAAATGTAAAGTAAGAATTTGACTGGAAGATATTAGTGTCATATTAACCTTCCTTCCTTCCCTCCTTCCTTCCCTCCTTCCTTCCCTCCTTCCTTCCTTCCTTCCTTCCTTCCTTCCTTCCTTCCTTCCTTCCTTCCTTCCTTCCTTCCTTCCTTCCTTCCTTTCTTCCTTCCTTCCATCCATCCTTCCTTTCTTCCCTCCCTCACTTCTCCTTTCCTCTCTCCCTCACTTCTTTCTCTTAATCTCCCTCTCTTTTTTCCCTCTTTTTTTTTCTATACTATACCCAGGGATGCTTAGGGATTACTCTTAGCTCTGCAAAGTTCTCCAAGTTATTGAAATCTGTGGTGTCTTCAAAATTTCACTTTTTTGTAAGTATAATAAATGCAAATGTATGTAATTAGAGCTACATCAGAGTACAACAATTTGGTATAGTGAAAGAAACTTGGACAAAATTTATAAAAATAACTTTGAATGGGAGAAAATATTCCCACTACAATCTGATAAGGGGATAATATATGTACAAAGCGCTTACAAAATTTAACTAAAAATAAAAAAACAAGCAACCCCATCCAAAGTGTGGGGAGGAAATTAACAGACACTTCTTCAAAGAGAGCATATAGATGACCAGTGGGGATCTAAGAAAGAGTTTCCATCACTTATTATCAGCAAAATGCAAATTCAAGTGGCAATTACACTAGTGAAGATGGTCTGAATCCAAACATTCAGAAACATTCAGTGTGCTGGTGGCTGCAAAATAATATTTTCTGCAAAATTATGAAGACTAACTGGCCACAGTTATTCTTGTTAGGACCCACTAAGACGGAGAACTGCCATGACAGGTTTTGGGCCTCCAAGTGACTTAGGCCTCTTCCAGGAACAAGGAAAGCAGAAAAACAATATGCTTTTGTCAAAGATCACGTTCAAGAAATGAGATTAGGTCCGAGGAATGTAACTCTCAGGAAGTTACATCCATCCTGGGCTGGATGTTGCAGGGCAAAACAACAACAAAAATATATGTATTCTTGTTGAGTAATGTTTATTTGCTAAAATGAAAGTATGGGAAATTGCTGAATTTAGTGTTCAGAGTCCTTGTTGAAACTTGCTGTGTCAGGTGAATACTTGGACCCCAGCTAGCTGGAACAATAAACATCACTGTGTGATTTGTGTTACCTGCTCTGTTCTTTGTCCTTGAGGGGTGGTTGACTCTGGACTCTAACAATTCTGTTCAGGAGAAATATGCCTGTGGTGAAAACCATGTACCCTAGTGAAAAACATCCTTTTCCTGATCCTGTTCCTGAAGGAGGAAATAAACACTGACAACTCTGAACACAAGCTGTATAAACATCACCATCTGCAAATGATAAGGAAAACTGACCCTACTCATGGTTCACACAGGCTCACGCAGGAGAGCAGGAGCTGCCAAAGGGCAGCTGAGTCTGGGCAACAAGACCCTGGAATGCATTTGGCACATCCTTGTTGGTCCTGAGTTGGTCAGAGTCTCACCTTGTACTCCAGATGTGCTCCTGTGCTTGGGATAGTCTTGCCCTGGCCTTGCAGATGACATGTTTGAGAAGTTCTGCTTCTGTGCTCTCCCTCAGCTGCCTGCAAATGCCCTCTCCCTCTCTCTCGGAGAGTCTATAAAATGAAATTCTCACTCTTCTTCAAGCCCAGTCTGTCTAGCAGAGCTCAGCTCATGCTGGTATAAACCTGAGTTTTCCCAACTCTCAGTGAGCTCTTAGTTTTTCACTGTCTCCCATGATCATTTCCACAACACAAGCATCAAACAACAATGGCCTGTACAGGGTGATCTAACATCCCCCACTCCTACCCAGCACAGATTGCTCTCTTCCACTATACTCAACAAATATTTTGTACTTACTTTTATTCCAGCATTGAGTAAATTATTTTATCTTTGAGAAACTTCCCAAACCCTCCACTCATTGAATTTCTTTTCTCATGGGGATACTCTGTTTTCTCCCTCTCTCTGCAATTTCTCTTCCTCAACTGTGCATCAAAGGAGCCAAAGAACCATTGCAAGTTCAAAGTCAGTTACCCAGAACAGGGTGTGTGGCTTTCTTGAGGTTTAACTGACTTCCCTCCTCTTGAGCCATGCTCTACTGCAGTATGATAAGACTCACTCCTATTTATGGTCTTTGGTCTTTGCTGCCTCTGTATACTCATTCCTTCCTGGTTTTCACTAGATCAATTTGGGAGTTTGAGTCATTCCAAGGAACCAGCATAGAAGTGAGTTATCTATTCTGAGTACTACTGTGTCATTGCATAAGGGCAGGTATTTTTTTCACCTGAATCACCATGAGATATAGTTACATAGCTTTTAGGTTTGAGTTTCAGTCATACAATGATTAAACGTGCATCCCTCCAGCAGTGCACATTTTCCACCACCAATGTCCCCAGTATCCCTACCCCCCGCAATCCCACCTCTCCCCATGCCTCTATGACATACAATTTCCTTCTTACTCTCTCTCTAATTTTGGGCATTATGGTTTGCAATACAGATAAAGAGAGGTCATTATGTTTTGTCCTTTATCTACTTTCAGAACACATCTCCCATCCCAAGAAATCCCTCCAATGTGTAGATGTACTAAAGTTGCTTTTAACTAGACATCTGTTCTCGGGCACTCCAGTTTTTTCCAGATTCCTGCTATTGTATACAGTGCTGCAATGAACATACAAGTGCAGATGTCGTTTCTACTGTACTTTTTTGCCTCTCCAGGACACATTCCCAGAAGTGGTATTGCTGGGTCAAATGAGAGCTCAATTTCTAATTTTTTTTTAAATTTTATTGAATCACCATGTGGAGGGTTACATAGTTCTCAGGATTATGTCAGTTATACAATACTCAGACACCTCTTCCTTCACCAGTGCCCCTATTCCATCACCAACCACCCCAGTATACCTCCCGCCCCCTTCCGCCCCACCCCCCCCCGTCCCTGCCCTTATAAGTGATAAGTTTCGCTTCGTTTACGCTTTATCTTGGTTACATTCTATATTTCAACACATAACTCGGTATTGTTGCTGGGGTTTCCCCCCAAAAAGAAAAAGACAGTTTAATTTCTAATTTTTTTGAGTAATGTCCACATTGTTTACCAAAAGGGCTGAACCAGTCGGGATTCTCACCAGCAGTGAAGGAGAGTCCCTTCTTCCCACATCCACACCAACACAGGTTGCTTTTGTATTTTTTTTTGGATGTATGCCAGTCTCTGTGTGTGAGATGATATCTCATGCATGTTTTGATCTGCATCTCCCTGATGCTTAGCAATGAGGAGCATTTTTTCATATTCCTTTTGGCGATTTGGATTTCTTCCTTGAGAAAGTTTCTGTTCCTTTCATTGCCCCATTTGTTTATATATGTTTCCACTTGCTTGGTCAGAGACGTGTCATCTTTGAAGATACCTTTATCTTCAATGTTGTGGAGGGTTTTGACAACCTGTCTTCAATGTACCATATGGATTCTGGTCTGATGATGAGGTCTTTAATCCATTTTCATCTTACTTTTGTATATGGTGTTAGGTAGAGGTCTGAGCCCAATTTTTTTTTTTTAATTAGTGAATCACCGTGAGTATACAGTTACATTTTTACAGATTTTTGTGCTTGTGTTTTCCTTGTATTCCTTTGAGAAAATTTTCTCAAAGAACCAGCTCTTGATTTCATTATCTTTCGGATTGTTTTGGTGTTTCCATATTGTTAATTTCTGCTCTAAGTTTTGTTATTTCTTTCCTTCTGCCTGGTTGGGCTACTTTTGTTAGTCCTTTTCCAAGATCTTGAGCTGTAAAGTCAAGTCATTTATGTGGACCCTTTCTTCCTTCCTGAGAAACGCTTGCAGCACCATGAATTTTCCCCTTAATATATAACTTACGTCTCATAAGTTCTGGTAACTCCTGTCGTCATTCTCATTTGTTTTCAGGTATCTTTTGATTTTTTCCTTGATTTGCTTCTTGACCTACTCGTTGTTCAACATTGAGTTATTAAATATCAAGGTGTTTGATTTGGTTCTCTGCATCTGCGTGTGATTAATTTCTATATTAAGTGCATTGTGGTCTGAAAAGATAGTTGATACAATTTCTATCTCCTTGATTATGTTGAGGTATGTTTTATGACCCAGCACATAGTCTATTTTGGAAAATGTTCTTTGTGCCTGGAAAAGAATGTGTATTCTTATTTATGGGGATGTAAAGCCCTGTATAGTTTGATTAGCCCTCTCTCTTCTATTTTGGCCTTCAAAGTCAGTGTTTCCTTGCTGAGTTTTATTCTTGTTGATCTATCTACAGGCGATAAGGCGGTGTTGAAGTTTCCAACTACTCTTGTGTTACTAGTAATGTCCTGCTTAAAATCTATTAGCAGTTGTGTTAAGTATTTAGCTGGTTCCTTATTAGATGTGTATACATTTAGGAGTGTGATTTTTTTCCTGCTGCACATATCCCTTGATTAATAAAAAAAAATGGCCTTTGCTGTCCCTCCAAATCTTTCTCAATCTGAAATCTGTGTTGTCGGATACTAGCATGGCCACCCTGGATTTTGTGAGAAAGTTGTTTTCTTGAAGGAAGTTTTCCACCAGATGTTATTTCTACTGTACTTTTTTGCATGCTTGGGATATATTCCCAGATGTAGTTTACAGGGTCATATGGAAACTCAATTTCAAGTTTTTTAAGGAATTCCCATGTTATTTTCCAAAATAGGCTGGACCAGCCAGCTTTTCCACCAATAATAAGAGTCCCTTTCTCCCCATATCTGTGCCAGCACTGGTTGTTCTCGTCATTCTTGGTGTGTACCAGTCTCTGTGGTGTGAGATGATATCTCATTGTTGTTTTGATTTGCATCTCCCCGATGATTAGCATCATAGAGCATTTTTTCATGTGTGTTTTGACCATTTGTGTTTCTTTTTTGAGGAAGCTTCTGTTCTTTTTTTCTCCCAATATTTTGATAGGGTTGGAAGATTTTTTATCGTACAATTCTACTAATATATTGTATATCCTGGATATTAACCCCTTATCACAGGAGTATTGAGTAAATATTCTTTCAAATTCCATGGGCTCTTTTGGTCACTGTTTCTTTTGAGGTACAGGGGCTTCTTAGTTTAATGTAGTCCCATTTGTTTATATTTGTTTCCACTTGCTAGGTCAGTGGTGTTTCATCCTTAAATATGACTTTAGCTTCAATGTCATGGGGGGTACTGCCTACATTTTCCTCCACGTACCTTATAGATTCATGTCTGATATTGAGGTCTTTAATCCACTTTGATCTGACTTTTGTGCCTGGCATTAGATAGAGGTCAGAGTTCATTTTTTGTAGATAGATATCCAATTTTCCCAGCACCATTTATTGGAGAGGCTTTCCTTGATCCACTTCACATTTCTTGCTCCTTTATCAAAGATTAAGTGACCATATATTTGAGAGGCTGTGACAGGATATTGAACTCTGTTCCATTGGTCTGGAGGTCTGTTTCTAGCCCAATACCATGCTGCTTTAATTACTCCTGCTTTGTAGTACAGTTTGAAGTTGGGGAAAGTGATGCCATCCATCTTCTTTTTCCCAAAAATTGTTTTAGCTTTTCTTGTGTGTTTATCGTTCCATATGAATTTGAGGAGTGGTTTGTCTATTTCTTTGAAGAAAGTCATGGGTATCCTTATAGGGAGCATGTTAAATTTGTATAGTGTTTTGGGGGGTGTTGCCATTTTGATACTGTTAATCCTCCGGGCAGAGAGTCTCTTGCCCTGGCTGTCTTTCTCGGGGCCCCTTGGAGGGAATGGGCTCCAGCTTCCCTCCCCACCCCAAGCAGATCTCTCATCAGCCAAAGACCTCTGGAACCTAGACACAGCCATGCTCAAGGCCCCTCTCCATACGTTCGGACAAGCCTCATGCATGAAGGTACCAGCAGAGGAATCCAGGTATGTGAGACCTAGGGCTAAGACCTCTAAGCCTGCTGGGATTGGGACTGGGCTTCTTCTGCCCAGATTTCCCATTTGTCAGTAGCTAGATGGTCACACCCAGGTTCTGCCTCCGTGCCATGAAATCTCATCAACGGCCAACATCCCGAGACGTAAAAGCAAGCTCCCGGAAGCAGCGGAGCGATATCTTATAGCCTACTTCTCCCTCTGGGAGAAACGGGCACACTACCTAGAGTTTCCTGCCCACATGGGAGAGCCTTGCAAGCTTCCCATTATGTATTCATATGCCCAAACCAATGACAAGCTGGGTCTCGTTCCCCTGACCCTGAAAGTGCCTTCAATGTGGCATCATTGGGAAGGCTGAGTGGAGACGGGCTTCTGAAATCTTAGGGATAGGATGAATGGAGAGGCTGCTGAGACCGCTTGAGAAATTCAACAATCAACGGGATGATGATGATGATGATGATGAATCCTCCCTATCCATGAGCAGGGGATGTGTCTCTATTTCCTAATGTCCTCTTTTATTTCTTAGACAAGTATTCTTGTGCCAGACATCTGATGACTATTGTAACCATGAAGGTTGCTTTTTGAACTTTATTTCAGTGGACAATATATAACAACAGGACAACAGGTTTATTATTTTTGGAGTGTGAAAATCTGGATCCAGGTGTCCATGACCTTGGCTGTTAATGCTTTCTGACATGTGATATACCAAATGCTCTAGAATAAGCCAACTCCGATCTATAAGATTATCAGTCCAATCCCTCTAAACTGACTCCTTAAGAATTGGCTTAAATTTGATATCCAAGCATTTTTTTTTAAAAAAAAGCAATGTCAAATGACCCAAAAATAAACTTGGGGACATTATTACATAGTCCTTTACTGGAATTCTGGCCATCAATTTTATTCTCCAACTATGTCTTTATCACCAGTACAAGGAAAATAGTCTGAGGTCCTGTATATTCAAGACTTTATGGCTCTTAGTGAAAACCCAGACCTCTGTAAACCTGTGATGTGGGCCTGGAAAATTTCCCTCATTGTCCTAAGATCTTTTCAATGATCCTTTGTTTTACCAACCATCCCAAAACCATCTCCCTCCAACTGAATATTAGGTTGGACCACTCTCCCAATTTAAGGATCCACCTCCAGGCCCTCTCAGCTTTACCCACAGGCCTCCTTCATCATCATCATCATCATCATCATCATCATCATCATCATCATCATCATCATCCTGTTGATAGTCAAGTTTCTCGCGTCGTCTCAGTAGCGTCTCCATTCGTCCAAGTCCTGAGATGTTAGAAGCCTCTCTCTACTCATTCTTCCAATGATGCTGTACTGGAGGCTCTTCCAGGGTCAGGGGAATGAGACCCAGCTTGTTACTGGTTTTGGCATATTAATATACCATGGGGACCTTGCGAGGCTCTCCCATGTGGGCAGGAAAATCCCAGTAGTTTGCCAGGTTCTCCCAGAGGGAGAAGTAGGCTACAAGATATAAAAGCAAGCTTCTGAGAGCTTGCATTTAAGTCTCTGGATGCTGGGCATTGACAGGATTACACGGCGGGGGCAGTCCCTGGGTGTGACTACCTAGCTACTAGAAAATGGGAAATCTGGGCGGAAGAGGCCCAGTCCCGATCCAAGCAGCCTTGGAGGTCTCAGTCCCGGGTCCCATACACCAGAGTTCCTCTGCCTGTTCCTTCATGCATGAGGCTCATTCAAACATGTGGAGAGGTGTCTTGAGAATGGCTGTGCCTATGCTCCAGAGGTCTTCAGCTGCCAGGAGCTCTGCTCGGGGTGGGGAGGGACAGGCCTCTTCAGCAGCCATAACTCAAACTTCCAGATACTTCCCATAACATGCAAATCATGCCAAACTGGCTCTACAGCCCAAGCCAGCAGGGCTAGTTGCAGAGAAAGAGACAAACACATTAGGAGACAAATAAGCAACCAAGAACTGCCCAGGTTTAGGGTCACCTGGCAGCCATCAGTGGTCTCATAAGCAACCATTTCTTCAATACAGTATCATTCCCCTACCTGTGCTCCCAACATGTGGGTTATTGTTTAAATTGACAGACATTAAGGACAGTTGGAAAGCATAGTAACATTCAATATACATATGAGCAGCAGAGGGTGGGTGGGGTATTTCACAGTCAATCTGCAGGAACCATTAACCATAAAGTCCTGAGAGTTTCCTATTCTGTTTTGCACCCACGTTGCTCTCTACATCTAAAAGACCCCAAACTGTTTTAATCTACACTTTCCAAGTTGCACATTTGCAGCTTTCATTTATTCATTATATACTTTGCTCTTCCCTGTTATTTTATTCTTTCTTGGGTGCACATTTTGCACCCATTGTTTTGTTTTGTTTTCCTATTTTGGGGGGTCACACCAGGCAGTGCTCAGAGATTATTCCTGACTCTGCACTCAGAAATTATTACTGATGGTGCTTGAGACTCATACAGGATACTAGGGATTGAATCCAGGTGAGCTTTGTGCAAGACAAGAGCCTTACTCACTGTACTATTGCTCCAGCCCATGCAACCCAGTATATTCTATGACATAAACTGTTTTTCCCAGGGCACTATTGCAACTTTGGAGTTTTAGTTAGAGGGTTCATTTTCTGTCGACACACTCAAGTGGCTTTTCTAATGACCGTTACAGCTCAAAGCCCTATTTCTTAACTTCCCAGCAGTGAATTTGCTAATGGGGACATAGGGTCCATCTATGTGGGCATCCCAATTCCTGTATTTAACAGAGCCCAACCAAAGAAAAATTGGATTCATTTCAGAGGACGTCTCCCAATGTGTCAGAGTTCAGAACTTGCTATGGGTTTTGAGCGCACTTGGCTGGCTGTCCTCATCACATCCTGCTCCTTAGATGAGAAAAATCCCATAGAACATGTCATTACCATGTAAATGAGCACAGAGGTGTCATCTTGTTTCTCACAAATGTATTCATTAAATCCTCCTTGGCTCATGCCTTACCTCCTAATCTTAAAAGATGTTCTCTCCAACACTGTAGCTTTTTTTCTGGAGGAGTGGGGGACTTGGGAGTGGGGACACTTGATGATGCACAAAGGATACTCTAAGCTCCACTCTCAGTAATCATGACAGATGGTGCTGGGGGGATGATATGGGATGCCAGGGATTGAACTTGCAACATGCAAGGTTAGCTCCCCACCTACAGCACTATCTCTCCAGTCTTCTAATATTATATTTGATATTGAACGAGGTTCAGTTCCAGATGGAGGGAAAAGAGGGAAGAATGGACTCGCTGTGCTCTTATAGTTATGGGGATATCACAGGATACATAACAAAGTCTGTACACGATCTGAAATTAAATGCAATAGATGTCACTGTCACTGTCACTGTCATCCTGTTGCTCACTGATTTGTTCGAGCAGGCACCAGTAACATCTCTCATTGAGAGTTATTGTTACTGTTTTTGACATATCCAATATGCACGGGTAGCTTGCCAGGCTCTGACTTGCGGGCTCGATACTCTCATTAGCTTTCTGGGCTCTCCAAGAGGGGAGGAGGAATCGAACATGGGTCGGCCTCGTGAAAGGCGAATGCCCAACCGCTGTGCCATTGCCCCAGCCCACAATAGATGTAACTAACTAAATAATTAATATAATTAAAAACCATGATACTACCATAATTCATGAATGTCAGTCTTCAAATATAACTATGGTGAAGAAAACATACCTGAATAAGTTTAATATTGACATTTTTTTTTTTTGCTTTTTGGGTCACACCCGGTGATGCACATGGGTTACTCCTTGCTCTGCACTCAGGAATTACCCCTGGCAGTGCTTAGGGGACCATATGGGGTGCTGGGAATCGAACCTGAGTCCAAGGCAAATGCCCTACCCTCTGTGCTATTGCTCCAGCCCCATAATATTGACATATTAATTATATTAATTATATTTTCCTATAATCCCTCATGTCAATGAGAAAAAGTGCCCAAAGGGCAGTGGCACTATATCTCTCTTGCCGCTTGCAAAGGGTAGTCTCAGGCGAGGCTGATGGTAATGGGTAGGCGAAGGAAGGAACGAGGGCTAGGCTGGTCAGTATCAATTGCAGCTTATTCCGACCTCCTCTTCATTCTCCTCTGACCCCCCGTTTTTCTCTTTCTTGCTCCCCAGTATCAATTAAAAAAATTGAAAATTAAAGTCTGTCTCATGGATCTATCTCTAGGGAAAACACATTATTGCTTAATATGAAGCAATAATGAAATACTATGAGCGTACAATTGCTCATAAAATGTCACAGACATAGGACATTGTTTACTAGCCTTTTAATAATTCCTTTCCTCTTTATCCTACACATGAAACAGCATACTGGACTAGCTGTCTACTAGTATTAATCATCATAAATTATGATTTACCAGACTTAAATGAATATTTCTTTTGTGTAAGTTTCATTTCCTTGGAGGCAAATAGAAGTCCACCTATATGTACTTAGGAATTTATCTGAAACCTTTATACTTACTACTGACATTGCCACATCTCTTGTTAACCTACAGAAATCTTTAGACTCACTAGCTCAAATATTGCTGGCTAACAGATGGCCTTAGACTTGATCTTAGAGAACAAGGAGGGACTTATGTAACTATAACTCCTCATGCCCTTTCAATGTAAACAGTTCCCTATATCCAATTGATCTTAGTCTGAAACCAATGTGAATAGGTTTAGTAAATAAGCCAGATGTTTGCAAATGAACCATGGATCAACAACACCACCCTTGACAAATGGAGAGGGCAGGTTCTCAAACATAGTATCCTGGATACCGGCTGGGGCTAATCCATGCTAGAAAAAAAAATTCGAAATTGAACTTCTCCCTTTTGATAGTGAGTATCATAGTATATTGAGTTTTCTGACTGGGCTTAGCCCCAGATTTTCAGGGAATAAAGTATGGAAGACTATTAAATCTCTTAGAAAATAGCTTCCCCTTCTGCAGGATTCCCCACAGAAAGGTGCAAGTTCTTTCTTCCACCATGTTAACTTCTTCCCCTCCAAATCCCATACTGACCCTGTCCAGGAAGAAGCAGACTGGCTGAATTTCACACCCCAATTTCCATAGAAATAGAAGGAGATATTGACAGTGAGGAGCCGTAAGTGAGCAAACATTAGAGACTGTTGTCCTCTTCCACACAAATGGAAAGCAAATTTTTGTTTGCATATTTTGCCTATACTTTTCAGTGGCCAGAACTTACTCCTGGCTCTGCACTCAGGAATCACACCTGGCTGCACTTGGGGAACCATATGGGATGTTGGGGATTGAACCTGAGTTGGCCGTGTGCACCTGCATGGGAAAGCGGATGATCACTGAAAGCATGTGGTGAGAGCCCACACACTTGTGAAGACACACAGCACGATTTACAAGAGCCAAGATATGGAAACGACCCAAATGTCCAACAACAGATGAGTGGATAAAGAAGTTGTAGTATCTATCCACAGTAGAATATTATGGACTATAAGATAAAACAAATGTTTTCCTTTTGATACATCTTGGGTGGAGCTAGAACAGGTCATGTTAAGCAAAATAGCCAGAGTTAGAAGACAAACACCAGGTGGTCTTATTCATATGCAACAGGGAAAGGAACAGGTGGAAGGTATAAAGAAAACAACCCTTTGAACTTTTAATTTAGAATGGAATAGGACCCAGGGAGAAGAGGAAGAGGAGAACTAAAAATGACATTGGCCATGTGGAAGGTCCAGGGAACTCTGGTGGTCCCGGAGCAGAGATAATTCTGCACACCACTAGTGTAATTTAAATACCATGGTACCTCAACTAAAAATAAAACAAAAATTATTGTCTTCTAAAATGTCATCTGCTTTGTATTATTACCAGGTGTTAAAACACTTCCCCCCCCAGAGGTTAAAAGAATCCACCAACACCCCCTGCACCTCAGTCCCAAAACTCACTGCTCTGAGACCAATTTCTGTAGTTCCTGTATTGATAATATATACTAAAGCTGAATGCTATGCCTACTAGACAAATGCCATTGTAAGCAAATCCTTCCAGCTCTGAAATTCCATTGTCCAAAGAAAACATTAAGAAAATCTCATAGAAATAGGCTGAAGCCCAGAAGTCCCTGTCCACATTATGAAACCAGGGTGACCTCTAAGCCAGGAATCCCTTAGCTGAATCCCCCCCTCCCTCCTCTATTTTTCTGGAAATGGATCAAGTCTGACCTAATTTCCTGGCCCATGCTCCAGACGGGGGCAGGTGCTGTTCCTCTGCCTGCCCTCTAAGAGCTCCAGCAGGAAGCACCAGGTACAAGTTGTGGTGATGGTAAATCCCAAGTCTCCAGCAATGGGGAAACAGTGGGCCCTCGCAGAGATGACACCACATCTGACCACTGTCTACTTAAGCTCCCCCGTGGCCACGATCCAGAGACACACACAGAAATCTTAGACCTGAGCAACTTGCAGCAGAGATGGCCCGGGACCTTGCAATAGGCCTTCTCCGCTGGGCTGCTCCAGACGGGGGCAGGTGCCGTCCCACCGCCTGCCCTCTAAGAGCTCCAGCGGTCGCCATTTTCTAGAAGCCAGCAGAAACACCAGCTCCCACGTGGCCACGATCCAGAGACACACACAGGAATCTCGGACCCGAGCAACTTGCAGCAGCAATTTCTTCAGAACCTAATTATTAAAACTCTTAGAATTCTTCAAACTCAAGGCGGCTCTTATTATATCCATAACAAGCAATACAAAACACATTGTCTAGCAGTTGTATTTTCTGCAGGTATGAGGGGTGGGAGGACTGGTCTAGAAAAATCGAAGGTAACTAAAGTAGAGAAAGAATACTTTGCATATTATGTGACACACAGGCAGGGGGAGGTGTGGAATGGGGGTAGGGGGAATACTGGAGATTTTGGTGGTGGAAAATGTGCACTGGTGAAGGGATGGGTGTTTGATGACCGTATGCTCGAAGTTCAAACACAAAATTTTTGTTATTGTATCTCACGGTGAATTAATTTAAAAATATAATAAATAAGTAAAATAAAATAGCAATTAAAAAAATGTCCTGGCTCAGTTCTAGCAATGCCTCGCCACCCCCGCCCCCACCCTAACCCTCCTTTCAGTTTCCCCTTCTGGGAAGAGAAGCGTTTCTGAGAGCAACTGGAAAGGAAACAATCTGCTGTCCAAGTTTCAGCTTAGTGTTCTGAGAAATGACATGTCAGAGGAGAAGCAGGAAATCAGCTCTGAGTAGGGTATGGCTAGAGGCCAGATGAACTTCACAGGCGCCACTTAGGCGCCGAGGGCGGGCGCAGCTGCAAAATGCTGTGGTGTCTCTGCAGGCTGCCTGGAGGGTGGTGGCAGGGGAACAGCTGAGGGTCCTGCAGCCCTGAGACCTGCTGTCTGGGCCCCTCTTGTTCACTAGAGCAGCTAGTAATTGTGAAAGAGGAATCGGCAAACCAGGAAGAGGAAAATCCTTGTCAGGTTCACCAGAAGGGTAAGCCCCGCCCAAGATCTTCCAGCTCATGTCTGACCCCAGACCCTCACTTAATCTGAAGACATGCCCACAGAATCTGGATCTGGATTTTCCCTTGACCATCGGTCCCTGCTTTTGTTCCTGGCAAGTACATGGTTGGAAGCACCTCAGAGAGGGAAGGAAGAGACTTGCCTCGCACATGCCACTCATAGCTCCCCTTAGTGATGGCCAAGAACTGGGAGCAGCCCCAGAGTCAAGAGCACGGTGAGTATGACTTCCTTCTCCCACCCTCACCCAAAAATACACACAAAAAAATCCCAAAAGATAAAAAGGTCACCCCAGAGGACAGGGCTCTGTGCTTTTAAAGCACCATCCTCCCCTGGCCCTTTCCTTCCCTTCTCCCCAAACCCTTGACCTTTCCTGGGCAATCTATGAACTTCATAAACCTCTAAATAGAAGGGTACAGTTGGGGCAGGTGTTTGTTCAGATAAGGAAGACAGATTTCCAGGGGTCAGAGAGGTAGTGAAATGCATTGTTTAATTGCTAGGAAACTGAATCTGTTTCAGTTCCAGGAACTGAACCTGAAGTTCTATTTGATGTTTCTCATTTCTGCCGCCTGTCATGGCTGTCCGTTTCGCCCTTACCATCTGAACCATTCGGTAGTCTGAGAGATAGTATAGCCGGTAAGACACTTTCAGACTGAGTGTATTCAAGTTCTCTGAAGTGGAATAAGGGTGTTAAAGTAAAGTTCTCCTCTCAGTTCAGTACAGGCTTTCTGTGCTCCTATTTTCATAATTCATTGCTCTTACCCGACCAAGAAGATGCTCTAAAATTTTTTTTTCAAACTGCCCATCTTTTGGGCAAGAGAGAGCTCAAGCAACTGAGTACCTGCTTTGTGTTTAGGAGGCTAGGATTGATCTCTGGCGCCACGTGTCCCCTTGAAAACCGCAGGATATGGCTGCAAAACAGAGCCGAACAGGCAGTCACATGACTCCCGCCATAGCCATGCCACCCGACCCCGTGCCAGGTTTTCTCAGAGTGGGGCAGGTGAGAGTCCTCCCTGACCCAAGGGACCCAGCCCTGGCAGCCAAAAACCTCCAGAACCCAACAGTCGTCAAGCTCAAGGCTGCTCCCCACACGCTCTGGCCGAACCTCACGCACAAGTAAAGTTCAGCAAAACCCAGGTATGTGGAATTCTGTGACTGACAACTCTGGGTTTAATGGGACCGGGAACAGAGATCCCCTGCCCATTTCCCCCATGTCTCTGGCGACCCAAGAGTCACATGCATAAGCCACCTCTGGCTGGCACCAGACAATCTCATCATCAGTCACCATCCAGATCACATGGGGTCAGCATGATGCTCACCATAGCCATGTCACCAGACCTCGCACCAGGCTGTTTCACTCAGGGTGCCCCAGAAGAGGACAGGGGAGAGCCGTCCCTGCCCCAAGGGATCCAGCCCTGGCAGCCAGAAATCTCCAGAACCCAAACCCCGCCATACTCAAGGCTGCTCCTCACATGCACAGGCTGAGACTCATGCATGAGTGAATCTATTCTGGACCGCGTCACAAGACACACTCTACCCATACTGCAAGAGTACCGCACGACACTTAATGGGATTCAAATAGTAGTAATCAATCATAGAGGGAAATATATATATATGTACATATATAATATATTTATAGATATATATGAAAGTTCACAAGTTAACAGCATGTTAGTGATATCGTATCACTGTATTGCTGTCATCCTGTTGTTCATCTGTTTGCTCGAGCCGGCACCAGTAACATTTCCATTCGTCCCTGTCGAGTGCTAGTATAGCCCGATGGCATATTGGGGACTCTTTCAGGGTCAGGGGAATGAGGACCGTTGTTTTTACTGTTCTTGGTATATTGAGTATGTCACGGGTAGCTTGCCAGGCTCTGCTGTGTGGGCGCGATACAGTAGTCTGCATTGTGATATTGTATAGACGGTTTTAACGACCTCTGCCAAATAGAACAGGGTTCAGCTGCACAGACGCCTGCAGAATCCCAGGTACCTGCTGCACGTCTTCATCTGAGTTAGCAGATGTTTGTGGGAGGGTCTGAAAATAAACCTGTTCTGGGTGGGTGAAAGGGCTCTGCGCGCTCTATCAGCTCTGGGGACAATCTGATATGAAGAGTCACTAGTCCTAAGTGGAGTTGATGGTGTGTAGACTGGGGCCCTGCTGCCTAATGCTTCGAAAAGAAGATTGTGAGTGGCCTCAGGAGAGAAGGAGATGAAGTTGGCTGGAGAAGAGTGACCTAGAGCTGAGAGTGACTTGGGGGTTGGATCACTCTCTCACTAGCCCCAGAATCTGCAGTTCTCGTGATGACCCACCCAGTCTGATATGGCTGCCCTGCTCAGGGCTCAAGGAGTCAATAGGGCGAGTGCAGGCTGAGCTGAGACAAGGCTCAGAAGAATTGGCCTTTCGCCTGTCTCCCGTGGAAACAAAAGCCTACCCAGGTTTAATCCTAAGGAAAGTGCCCTTGAAGACTGCAGGGGAGAAGAAAGGATCTTTTAAAAGGTGTCTGGGGCTGGAGCGATAGCACAGCGGGTAGAGCATTTGCCTTGCACGAGGCCAACCTGGGTTTGATTCCCAGCATCCCATATGGTCCCCCAGCACCGCCAGGAGTAATTCCTGAGTGCAGAGCCAGGAGTAACCCCTGTGCACTGCTAGGTGTGACTCAAAAAGCAAAATAAATAAATAAATAAATAAAATAAATAAGAGCTATCTCAAGATCAGAGCGATAGTACAGTGGACAAGCTAGTAAATAAAGTGGGTGGAGTCATTTGTAGGTGGGGCCACGCTGTCCCTAGGATACAAATCCCTGAGACCAGGAAGGAACAGCAGAGAGGCAGTTTGGGGTTGCTAGTAAAGAAGCAGGCTCCCTTATCTGTGATGATCCACTCTCCAGGAGAAAGTGGGAATTGCAGTTGAGAGGCCAGCTAGACTTTTCATCTGCCTTAAGAACTGCCAAGTGAAGCTTGCCACCTTCTAAATGGTAGGTGGATGCTTTTTTTTTTTTTTCTGATAGTGTTATAAGACTAGGAGTCTGAAAACAAGTAAGAAGAGACCCTGAGTCTGGCAACACCTCCTGCTCTTGTGCTGTGTGTATTTTCCCAGAGCCCCCAAATGCTGCACGCATGGAGACAGTGGGTCTCTGTGTTTCCCAGGTTCTTTAATATTTTCAAGAATGAAATAAAATGCAGACTCGGAATTAGAATGTAGAAAAGTTTATTGAAAAGTAGAAGAGAGAGGAAAAGTAACTCCCCATGAGGGAGGATCTTAGTACAGGACTAAGTTAACTGTGACTCTTTTGTGGGGGGCTTGGTTTTCTGTGTTACAGAGAATGCAGAAAAGTTAAAGATAATGGTTTGTTGTGAAGGCCCTTGAATGAAAGTTGGGCTAAAAATTGGGCTCTCCACATTTCTTATCAATATACAAGAATGCCAGAGAGAACACAAGGATCCAGCAGATGCTTTTCCCCCCATTTTTAAAATTTTTGTATTTTCTAAGTTAGTTCACAATATTGGATTACATTTAATATTCAAGCACCAATCCCACCAACATTACACCTTCCCACTACTAAATTTGGGATGTTTCCATCCCAAACCCCAATCCCTATCCCCAAACACAACAGAAATATATTTTGTATTGTCTGTTATGAAGAACTGCTGAATATGCTTACAAAAAAGTGTCCATAGAGGAAACAGTGTGAAGATTGTTCTATTTTGGCAGGGGCAATTAAGAAATTCTATAGGATATCACTAACATGTTGTTAAAGTTTGGGTGAAGTGAGCTTTGGTATATATATCTGAAAATATGTATAAATGCATATATATATATTATATATCACTGCCATCCCATTTCTCATTGATTGGCTTGAGTGGGCACCAGTAGCGTCTCCATTGTGAGACTTGTTACTGTCTATATATATATATATATGATATAGGGTGGGGAGGGCATTCACCAGCCCCTCTCTGTCACCCTGTCACCTTCAGCTCCAGCTACTTAGTGACATGGAAAATTGGAGAAGGCCTGTACTGGGCATTTTCCAGGAGGCTGATCTCAGGAGTGTCTGCTTTGTCTCTGGGCTGGAACTCTTCAACTCCTAGAATTCCCTTGGCTTCTCCCTTTTCAGCTGTATACAAAACTGGGGGACAGTGAATGGGGCCCTTGTGTGTTCCCCATCTGCTCACAAAGCATCACTGCCCCCTGTGCTGCAGAATGCCCAAGATCTTGAAAAGGATTTTGTAACACATATTTTAATGTGTGTGTGTCTTTAGTTGATTCAGACATGAAAGTGAATATTATCTCTCTTTTCCATTCTGATAGGGGACAGTGCAATGTGAAGTTGGTTTTTTTAAGGAAAAGACACTTTACATTTTAAAACTATAAAATGTCCATCAGCTTTATTTTGTTTGCAGCCTGCATGTTTAATTTGGTACTATCATCCCTTTCTTTTCTGGGTCTGATATATATATATATATATATATATATATATATATACACATTCAGGAAAGGTTCAGAAAGTATTAATGATCTAACATTATTCTAATTTCCAGGGAGTGTATAAACAAAATTCAAATTTAAAGGAAATTAGACTGTTTTAGGGCCAGACTAATAGAACAGTGGGTTGGGAATGGACCTTGCAGGTGGCTGACCCAGGTTCAATCCCCAGCATCCCCTATGGTCCTCTGAGCACAGCCAAGACTAATTCCTGAGTGAAAAGCCAGGAGTAACCCCTGAGTATTGCCAATCAGTGAAAAGCCAGGAGTAACCCCTGAGTACTGTCAATGTGACAAAAATAAAACAGAAGAGAGAGAGAGTGAGGGAGGGAGAAGGAGAGGCAGAGAGGGAGAGAAAGAGAGAGAGAGGGAGAGGGAGAGAGAGAGGGAGGGAGGAAGAGAGAGGTAAGGAGGGAGAGATAAAGAGGGAGAGAGAGGGAGAGAGAAAGAGGGAGAGAGAAAGAGAGAGAGAGGGAGAGGGAGAAAGAGAGGGAGAGGGAGAAAGGGAGAGACAAAGAGGGAGGGAGAGTGAGAGCGAGAGAGGGAAAGGGAGAGAGGGGGAGAGAGAGGGGGAGAGAGAGGAAGGAGAGGGGGAGAGAAAAAGGGAGAGAGAGGGGGAGAGAGAGGAAGAGAGAGGGAGAGAGAGGGAGAGAGAAAGAAGGATAGAGAGGGAGAGAAAGAGGGAAAGGGAGAGAGAAAGAGGGAGAGAGGAATAGAGAGAGGGAGAGAGGAAGAGAGAGAGGGAAAGAGAGGGAGAGGAAGAGAAAAAGAGGGAGAGAGAGGAAGAGAGAGAAAGAGACAGAAGGAGAGAGAGGGAGGAGAGAGAAGGGGAGAGAGAGGGAGACAGGGAGAGGGAGAGAGAAACACGGAGAGAGGGAGAGTAAGAGAAGGAGAGGGAGAGAGAAAGAGGGAGAGAGAGGGAGGGAGAGAGAGAGAGGGAGAGGGGAGGAGAGAGAGAAGAGAGAGAGACTGAGACAGAGAATAGCAGAGGAACTAAACTTGGAACACAAAAATGAAAGGAAATTTGACCTACAGTGATGATTCAGCCAATGAACAGTTGCTGAACTGCCGCCAGTTTTTTCTTCTGTTTTTAACGGACGTGCTGCAGTCCTCAGGGCATTACCCTGTTCTCAGTTTTGTTCATTTTCCAGGGTTGTTGAAAATTTAGTCTCCAGATCTTAGCAAATTTGTTCTTTTTCTTTAAAACAGATACCTGTACCGGGATTACAGCCTTGTTAGACAAAGAACCTGACTTTCAACCCCTCATTCCAGTTCCTGCCTGCAGAATAAGGCTTTCATCAACAAAGAGGAGACAATGGGGGTGGAGGACTCACCGAAAGAAACGCAAGAAACGAAGAAATATTGTTACTTACTGGAACATCAGAGATGCTTGCCTTCCAGTGGAAAGGAAAAAATGGGTAATGTGAAGTTGTTGCAAAGAGCAAAAACGTGTTGTGGGGGTTGGGCCAACAGTGGGAGAAGGAGAGGGAAAGGAGAGGGAGAGGAGAGGGAGAGGGAAACAGAGGACTCTTTTCTATCCTAGAGGGGCAGCAAACTTGAATACTGTATATTTCATAATGTGTGAGCTAATAAATTTGCCTGTCAGAACTGACTCTTTGGGGTCTAAATCTTTTCTAATTTACAAATAGATAGTGGAAGGCAGAGGATTGGTATTTTGAAAGTAAGAATGATAGGCTGAACTTAGCCATTATCAAATAATTTAGCATTTAAAATTTTTAAACTTTTTTTTATAGTACCACGGACCTAATTGAGAACCTCACACATGCAAGGCACACACTCTACTATTGAGCTATATTCCCCTTACCTGTTTAGGGTTAGAGCAAACTTGACTTGAAAATGAAGAACATAATGATGTGTGTTTGTTTGTTTTTTTGGCCTGAAAGAAAGGGTATGTTTTACTGAAATTCTAGCTGTTGAAAAACACATTTCTTTCTTTTTTATTTCTCCCCTCTCCCTGAGTTTTACTTTTTCTTTGGGATGATACGCCATTGCATTCCCATAAAATGGAATTTATGTTTAATAACAACTTAATAAAGAATGCTAATATTTATGAATTAAGATAATGTTTCACTAACTGAAGCTGTTTGACCAATCAATTTGTTATAGTTATTAAACTAAACCGACCTGTAAGAATATTTCACATGAAAAAAGCAAATTTTGAGCTGTTTTTGGATTATGAAACTAATGTGTATATTAGAAAAAAAATCTGGTTCGTTTCTTTGTTCTTTTGAGAGGTAGGGACTGATGCCATATTCCCAACTAGAAATCCAGTGGTTATGGTGTCAGAATATAGGTGGCATGTGACTCTGAAGGAGATTGGGAGAGGACAGTCCAGGTGGGAGAAGAGAAATGAGAGAGGATGGAGCATGATGCTGGGGAGGACAGTAGATTCAGGGAAATAAAGGGGAAAAGAAAGGGAAGTTTTGGAAGGCTAGTAAGAGTGGCAAATAGATTTTGGGGGGATTGAAGGGAAACTTACTTCTGGGACCAATGTCCCAGTCAAAAACTATACTGAATTTCTTAAGATGTATTTTTTTGATGCAGGACCAGAAAGAATTAGAGATGAGATTTTTGTCTGAAGACATGTCCCGAAATGTCACTGATAATGGCTTTAGGCCTCTATTCCATGTTTCTTCTTCTCTGGCTAAAACTTAAGTCAAAACTTCTGTGATACTGGGAGATCCATGTGAAATATAGTGGTTGAAGGAAATTGAGCAGGAACTTTTTTTAAGTATGATTTTAATTTCATTACAGTGGCTTGAAATCACAAGGGAAAGAGAGCATGAGGGGACCCTTGGATGTTATTCCAGCAGCAAACTGCTTTTTTCTGATTCTCAAAATGAGCTATTAAAGACGGGTATGCCCACTATCAGTGCTTTAATGCTCTTTGAAACTTGGAGGTAATGCAGAGTTTAGGGGTCTGTGTGGAAGGGATAAGGCTGATTGTTGGCCTTGGTCAGGAAAAGTCCAATAAGGAACAATCAGTTATGACCAAGAGTTATTATTTCTTTTGCCTTGTGCAGGGAGAGGCATTTTCTTTTCCCCCCACCAGACCTTAGACAGTTGCCAGATTTTAGTGCTAAAGAATACAGGTGTTATGCTTCTATGCAGGTTTTTGAGTAAAGTTAAGCTGCATTTCTCCTATATAAATACCAAACATAGAGTTGTTTTTGATATCAAGATATGATACCATGCTAAGGTTAGCACATGCTAGTTTGCGTTTATTGCACCGAGCTGCAAGCTGCCTTTACAGAGTGGCTGTACCATCTTATTTTCCCAACATCAGTGCATGAGAATTTCAGTTCTCTACTTGGTTCTTTACTTTGTTTTACTTTACACTCTCAATGGGCAGAGAGAGAAATCTCAGATTTTAATTATCATTTCTTTAATTCAGGCTATCTTGAGCACATTTTTATGTGCTAATTTATCATCTATGAATTTTCTTCAATTTTATATTAAGATATGCAAAATGGGTGATTCAAAACCCATTTCAATTTGTGCATTTTTCTTATTTTGAGTTTTAAGGTTTAAATATAGTCTAGATACAGGTTTTCACTGCATCTTTACCAACAGTGTGCTTTTTCTCCAGACTAGCAACTCTAAAGCATGTGAGGTGACACCTCCTTGTAGCTTCTGATTTAAATCTTCCTGTTAATGAGTGACAGGAAGCATTTTCATGCACCTGTTGGCCATCTGCATGTCCTTGAGACTCTGACCAGACACAGAGGAGGCATATGCCTCACTGCTGATCCTCACACCTGAACTTTCTATTTTTTGCTATTTCTTTCCATCTTCCTGAACTCCTTTGCCTATAGCTGTAGGATTTCTTATGGCTGGAGATTTTATTTCTTTTATTTCAGACCCTCTTTGACCCATAATAGGTTATGGGTCATGACCTTTTGTGAAAGGGATTGGAAATAGGGAAATTGTGCTGCAGCAAATGTTGGAAGTAGATTTTTGTGATAAACTTGTTTTCCTCATAAAGCTTTCAGGAGAATGAGATTATGGTATTTTACTTTAAAGGTGCACAAAACCAAGAAAAATATAGAATAACTCAAGCTTCTGAAACTCTTCACAGACATGCTTTCTGCCTCACCATTTTTGTGATTTTGATTATGGTAATATTTATGGTCACACTTTCTCTTGCTTTGACAGGTAAGTTACTTGTTTTGAAAATTCTATCATGTCCTCCATACATTAATATGGTCATAAATATTCCTTTGAGTCCTGTTTTATTCCAGGCACCATGCAAAGTGTCCAGGGCATATTGGTGAATGAAATATAAAAATTCCTTATTTTTATTTGCATTCCAGAAGAAAGATGTGGTTGTCATAATAAGTTAAGGTAGGGGATAGGGAAACAAGCTGCAATGCACATAGAAGTGACACATGCTCTTCAGTGAGAATGTCTCCCTTTTTTCAGACTCTTCAAGGAGGTGAAGGGAGCATGCTGATACTTGGGGAAAACTCTTCAGGCACAGAAAACAATAGAGCAAATTCCCAAAGAAGGAATATCCCTCGTGCTTTGAATAAGAGTAAGGAGATTCTGGGGCTAGAACAAGATGAGGCCAAGGAAGAATCATGGGATTGATCCAGGAGACAATAGCCTTGGGAGCCACTTAAAAACTTTGGATTAAACTTGGATAGAGCAGGGAAGGTCAGGAAAAGGAGCGAAAGGAACGTTATGGCTCCAGGACTTGCATTGGAGAATGGTCATTTTGACTTTGCTAATAAGAAGTGACTGTTAGAAGAGAAGGGGAGACTCAAGGAGACCTACTCGGCTGATCTTGTAGAAATCGAGGTGAGAGATGATGATAGCTTAGACCTGATGAGTGCAGTGGGGGTGTGGTAGGGTGGTCAGGTTCCAGATACTTTGAACGTTGGAGCTACAGTATTTTATAACAGATAGCATATGAAAATTTGCAAAAAGTGTCTCCAATGTAACTAAGGATTTTCTGCTGAGCTATGGCAAGAAATGAGTTATTCTTGATAAGAGAAAGCCTTATCAAGGCTTCTATCTATGGGTCTGTTCCTTGCACAGAGAATGTTCAAAAGTACAGAACTATTTGCCTAACAAAATTTCTTTGTATATAAAATTGGTCAGCAATAGCCCAGTGGGTAGGGTGTTTGCCTTGCATGTGGCTGACCCAGGTTCAATTCCTCCACCCCACTCCAAAAATCAAGTCCTGCTCTGTGTACATGAGGTCAGCACTCTACCCACTATACTATTGCTCCAGGGCCCTTGATTCATTCTTTTCAAAAGAAACAGTGATACTGATCTCCACACACATGCGCTCTCTGCTCACTTATCTAAACTCCCTAGGGATAAGGACTGAGAAAAATGTAAGAGATTCTTTTTCTTTCAATGTGAGAAAATTAAAGTCATCATTGGTGTTTATTATTTTGGTACTATTTTTTTTTCTATCACTGGCCCTTAAAAAAATGTAGTCTTAGCATCTAAAGGAGTAAAATATTCAGACAAAATGTGACATGAGAATAGCTGATTCTTCCTACACCTTACTCCAAAATATTGCTTATTTCAGAACATTTAAGAAGGGCCAAAAATGTTTTATTCGTTTTTTATAAAGTACATATAAAACAAAAATGTAAAAATGTAGAAATGTACACTGTATTTTTGTTACCAGAATAATATTTGGGTTTTGTTACATTTTGTCCAGAAAAAGCTTTTATAGTTCCTGAGTATGTACCATAGTAAAGTTCAGGATATGAAAGATGTCAAGAGGAAGAGGAGCGTATATTAAGGGAAATATCGGAGAGTCAATATGATATACTAGAAATATCTTGTACATACTCTTTGCAGAAATTACCATTATCTATAAGAAGTACCATGGACTTGATGCTTTGTAAAGTTCTTATCTCTAAGCCATTAATGCCCATGTACTCCTTATAAAATGAGATGAACAGGTACCCCCCCTACCAGAGGATTGTTGACTATTGTACTTAGGATAAGACTTTCCGATGAGTTTGGAAATTAACAATTTCCAGTCTATAGCTTTTGCAGTGACCTTAGAATGGTAAGTGGGAAAATAAATTAAAAGGATAAGAAAATATATTTACCATATTTTGTTGTGTTTGTCCAAATTTTAGTAAGAAAAGAAAGAACAATCTCAGAAGTCCATGTGCATTCTGTCTGCGTACCACCGTGGATTGGATTTGGAAACAAGTGCTTTTATTTCTCTGAAGACACAGGGAACTGGACATTCAGTCAGTCTGTCTGTAACTCATTGGAAGCTGATCTTGTCCAGATTGACACCTCAGAGGAACTGGTAAGAATTGCTCTGTGGCACCAGGAGACAGTACAAGTGTGAGAGCACGTGCCTGTCACATGCAGGGCCCTGAGTTCAGCCACCAGCATCACATGCCTGGCACCCCAATGCCCACGTGTCACCCTGCTTGCCCTGGCGCTGCCTGTGCACACCGGGCTGAGCTTGGCAGCGAGTGGCCCCATCCAAATTCTCCCAATGCCCAAGGGTCTGGTCCATATTTTTCAAAGAATTATTTGGGGATCATATTTCTGTTGAATAAGGAGCCCCCCAAAGAGGGTTGGGCGCTGCACAGGGCTAACGCTGAAAGATAAGGTTGTCCTCGAGTCAGTCTGGAAGCACGGGACACAGACAAGCTTCTGCCGTGTGTCGAATTCCCTGCCTAGAACCCAGTGAGACACCTTAGACACTTCTCCCATATGTAGTCCTCATAGTTGACCTAGAAGCTTAGATGAAGTGTTCCCTGTGGGCAGAGAACTATTGTATTCACGTAATTTTTCATTGAAATTGTGGGAGAGACAGTGTTCACAAAAAACTTAAACAGTCGGCACAAAGTGAGACTTTGCCAGTCATATGGGGAGATATGTTTCTTTTAACAAAGATTTAGGAACAGAGACATAGAATAATGACTCAAGCTGAGAAATGGGGTAGAGAATAACTTTTTCATTTATATCACGCTGTCATCCACGATAGAAGACTGTAGGAAATATGGACTCAGGAGCGATAAGCGAGAAAGATGCATGTTTTCACTTTTTGTGCTTTATAATAGATTTTCCTGAAAAGATACAAAGGTCCCTATGACCATTGGATAGGCCTTAGCAGAGAATCGCCAAGTCACTCTTGGAAATGGATAAATAATACTGGAGGCAACATTGTGTAAGTATTGCGACTTATTTTCCTTTTGCTATAATGACTTAGGGTGATTATGGGACAATAACTTTAATGTAGAAAACCTATAGAACTGTATAAGAAATAGAAATTGTCTCTATGCCTTTCTTTTTACTAGTCAGTTCCTTGAAAACTCGATTCATTGTGATTTTAGTTGAAGTATTTAATATGGTGATTTCATATATATATGTTCTTATACTTTAATACCCAGATTCAGATGATTTTCTGATGGAATATTGATTTAGGAGGCAGAAAGAACTGCTGGTATGCAGTGGGAAAGGGGTGGGGGGTGATCTAAAATCTTAGAAAGACACTGTTGATTTGATTCCTCATAAAACTTTTAAAAATCCATTTTTCAGCTGCTGCATCCATTCATAAAAGTAAGAAATAATGGTTCAAAGAGAACCTGTGACAATATTTCTGAGAGATTTACCAGCAGAAACAGCTCCCTGTGTTGTGGACAGTTCAATGAAATCATTGGAAATGTGTCAGATATAAGGGCCTGATCACTTTCATCAAAATAAAGCTCTTTAGTATATTGCTAATAAAAAATTTTATTTCTTGCATTATGAAGCTATTTGTGAGAGGACTGAGAAAGATTTTCACTGATACAACTTATGACAACATACATAAAGTGACTAGATCAACAGTATAACTAGGTTTGGATTGAATGAATGATACAGTTGCTGGCATTCCAGCATGTGTCTTGAATAGTAAAAAGAACTAAATATAAAAATTGTGTTTATTACTAAGAAGCCTCCAATGCAGCACCACTGAGAAGATCAAGTAAAGAGAGGCTGCTATAATCTCAGGGCTAGGACGAATGGAGACAGTGAGACAGTACTAGCTCAAGCAAATCAAAGGATGACAGTGATACAGTGATACTAAGAAGTCACATAAGTGACAGATTTTTTTTTTTACTTCTATTGAGAAAAGTGGAGTAGAGGTATTACAGATCACATTGGAGGAATGAATGAAAGATGTTCAGCGTATGAATAATTATTTTGTTTTGTTCTGTTTTAGGTTTCAGGTCAGAGGAACTGGGGAATGTGCCTACTTGAATGACAAAGGTGTGAGCAGTGGCAGGACTTACTCAGATAGAAAATGGATTTGCAGCAAACCCAATAACTTCACCTGTCAAATTGCTTCAAACTCATGAGCAGAAAAGATATATTATGCTTGTTATCTACAGTTGCTGAATGCTCTTCTCAAAGTGTTGACCTAAACATGTGTAATATCAGTTGACAGCAAAGATGAAACTGATTCAGAGAGAATCTCAGGGAATCTTCCCCCACCAAAATGAAACAGATTTCGGATCACAGGACTCTAAATTAAATAGATTTTTAGGAAGGAGTTAATACTTGTAACTTTAACCCAGAGAAAAAAAATCAGTGTCATGAACTGCACTTCTATAATATACATAAAACTTTTCCTCCATAGACTTTTATTTTCCTTACAAACACAGGGCATAAAAATGACTATTTGCTAAAACCAGACGAAATATTTTTAATAACCCATGAGAAAAACCTAAAATATGTTGATACACTGAGAGTTCTTTTGCTATCTGTTACAAATGTAGGAAGATATTTTTAAAGTAGCATTTTGATGCTGTACTCTTATTTTCTCCTAAAAACTACTTTGTTAGTAGAATTCTTTGACACAGTAAATTTTGTACTTTAGCATTTTCACTCTGAGGGAATATGCAGAGTATCACCATTCTTGGGCTGAAGAGCTATTAATAAGAGTAGAGCACGTGCCTAGAATCCTGGAAGCCCTGAATTTGATGCCCTCCCTCCCCCTTGGACACCCACAGCTCAGCCCTGATGGTCCTCAGTGCAGCTCATGATCCCTTGGCTCAGCCTCACATCAAGTTGTGAGACCCAAATTCAGGGCTGAGAGTAACTGGGAGTATCTACCTCATATCCTGAGGACTGCTGGGGGCAGCCCTTATGAAAATATATAACCGAATAACTAAAATATTAAGAAATAAAAAACACCATGTTTGATTTAAACTTGCACAGATGGAAGTGGTGAGACTATTTGAGGCAATTGGTATGCAAGCAGACATGTTATATGCTTTTTGGTTTATAACAATAATGCTTTGGATTATTGATTCTTCAGATACACTGTACTGATGAGTCCCAAATAGGACGAAATAACAAGGTACAATACGTCTTGTCTCCTAAGAATGAAAAATTAAAAATAAAAGAAAATTGTAAATTGTTTATAAATATAATTGGTTATATATTTTAAATATAAAACCACTATTTTTAGTTTTTGTACATACAGATGTAGCACTGTAGCACTGTCCTCCCGTTGTTCATCGGTTTGCTTGAGCAGGCACCAATAACGTCTCCATTCTCAGACTTGTTGTTACTGTTCTTGGCATATCGAATATTCATCGGAGAGCTTACCAGGCTCTGCTGTGCAGGCGGGATACTCTCGGTAACTTGCTGGGCACTCCGAGAGGGACTGAAGGATCAAACCTGGGTTGGCCGAGTGCAAGGCAAATGCTGTACATGCTGTGCTATCGCTTCAACCCCATACAGTTGTATTAAATAAAATAATTTGATATTACCAGTAATAATCTTATTTAATCCTACTGCTTTTTAACGTTTTTGCCTTACAATCCATTCTATCTCAGGTTTTTAAAGATGCAGAGTGTCTGCCTTACACTGTGTCTCAAGAAACATTATGTATATCTAAAACATGGGCATGAAACTGATGCCAGACCAGAGGAAAAATCTGTCTTTCAATTTTAAGAGCAAATTGAGGCAGGAACAAAAACTGAAATCTACATTTCCTGGATCCCTTTCTCCTTATACACCCCACAGTTCAGCCCTGGTGGTCCTCACCATAGCTGATGAGCCCTTTGACTCAGGCCTAGCAACAAGTTGTGAGGCTGAAAGTCAGGCTGAGAGTAACTGGCAGTGTCCAGTAATGGGCAGTGTCCAGTAACGGATTGTTTGCAGACAGGAAGAGTCTCAGGGATGGTGAGTTACCCAATCTGGTTTAATTGGTTAAAGAAAAAGAAAAGATAAAGCCCAGACTGCACTTAAACAAATTCTGTGTTTCAGTATGCAGTCCCAGGGGTGAAGGGTGGGGGAGTGGAGGGTAGGGGATGAGAGGGTGGAGGGGAAGGGAGGTTTCTAGCTCTTAATGTCGGAAAGTCAGATGTGCTTGTTTTCTTCTTTGTGTGGGTGCAGCTCGTAAAGATAGCACATCTTGTTCCTCTGCGTGTGGCTTGAGTGGGGGTTAGATATCCTTTTGGGGGAAGGGGATGTGGCCGACCTAAAAGCGCTTGCCTTTGCCTGCGTCCTCCTGAAAAATCACACTGTGCCCGTATCGCCTTAGTTTCTACTCCACTGAGAAGTTCCACTGAAGTATAGAAGTACATGATTGCCATTTTAAGTTCCCACACCATGTGTGACGAACTCACAAGGGACAAGAATTTTCTTTCCGAAAATTCTGACTTAGTGGGTAACTTTTTGAATTTTTTTTTCATGAAACCACACTGAAACTAGGTGTAGTTCAGACTTGGGTTTTTTTTTTGTTGTTGTTCTGTTTATTTTAGGTCACTGTGGTCACAGTGTTATTTTCAGTATGGTTTCTTATCATGCCACGTGCATGCCACGTGCTATCTTAGCACATGCAGGAACAAGGGTCACTGGTCACTGTTGATCCTTAATTCACAGTTTCTTTAATGTTTTCAAGATTTTTTTAAAAAATTAGTATTTTAAAAGTATTTTTTAAGATTAAAATAAACATGCTCAGACTTAGAGTTAGAAAGAATTTAATGACCCCACTTCGCCGCGCCTGCAGCCCCAGTATGACTGAGGAGGACAAGGGAGCTGCTTTGGACACCAGCAGCCCACCAGCAACCTGCAGTATGTGACTTGAGCATTTCCGCCAGGCCCCCCGTGCAAGGGCCCGGCGTTTCTCTCTTTTTTTTTTCTTTCTCTCTCTCTCTCTCCTTCAACCTCTCCTGGGCACAGCACAGCCTCTACCCCACTTCTCTGAGCACAAAATGGAGAGACGCACCCAAATGTGCGGCACGGCTGGCGGGAGATCGAGGGCGGGGAAGTACCGGTCTCTGCCCACATCGGACACTTAAAGAGAGTGCAGCCACGTGGGCTTCCCCACTTCGCCGCGCCCGCAGCCCCAGTATGACGGAGGAGGACAAGGGAGCTTTCCCACTTCCGCCCGTGCGGGGGACCCGGTATTTCTCTAGGTTTTCCCATCTTATGAGCACCATAAAAGGGTAAAAGATTGTAGTGATAGAATTTCAGGCAGAATTTTCCCTGGTCTTTATACAGAAACCCAAAACCGCGAGGCCACTGCCGCGGCCGCGCAACCTAATATCATCTTAGCATCAGCAATATGTAATGGTTCCTTCTTAATGGGTTGGACTTTTGTGGGAGATCCTAACAAGAACAGTAAGTCTTTTGTTGAAATATTGAAGGCAATCAAAGTGGTAGCCATCTCTCTAGACTGAACTAAGCTATATCTCCAAGCCAGCTGAGAAGAAATATCCTTCTTTCTCAGGAAGAAACGCGGCGTGGTGTCAAACATAGTGTGATGTCCATTAAGCAAACAGACCTCGTGGCGTGAGAATGGGATATAAGGGGAAAAATTATGTACATGGAACAGCGGGACGTTGGTGGAATCTCGAGCCGGAGCCGATACCAGCGCAAGACCTTTGGTTCCAGAAACTGCTTGCAGACACTCTACTAGACTATCAACTAAGCCAGAGCCCCACGCCGGCTGATGACGGGAAATAACCATCCTCTTCGGTTTTTTTTCCCTTTGTCAGACAGCGTGGCGATTACTAAACAGGCGTGAACTCGGTGGCGCGGGGCAAGGGGGAAAAAGAAAAGTTATGTAACAAACAGCGGGACTTAATATCTCTATATTCGTAGCAATGGAGAACTATCAAATGCCTCCTTGGCAATAGGACTGTCTTTTTCTTTTTTGGGGGAAACCCCAACAACGGTAGTGAGTTGTGTGTTGAAACATGGAATGTAATCAAGATAAAGCGTAAACGAAGTGAAACTTATCACGTACAAGGGTGGGGACTGGGGAGGTGGGAGGGGGCAGCAGATATACTGGGGGGGTTGGTGATGGAAGATGGGCACTGGTGAAGGGAAGGGTGTTTGAGTATTGTATAACTGACATAATCCTGAGATCTATGTAACCCTCCACTTGGTGATTCAATAAAATTTTTTTTTTTAAAAAAAGAAAGAATTTAATGAAGTGCTAGAGAGAATACAGAGGTTAGGGGGTTTGATATCAGGTCCCTCTCAGGAGTGATCCCTGAGACCAGAGCTAGGCAGAAATCCTGAATGCAACTAAGTGTGACCCAAATTTCAATAAATAATTTATTGAAGAGCAGAAAGGAAAGAAATTTCCTTGCCAGGAAGAACACAATATAGGACATTGCTAAGTATGGCTCATTATATGGGGGATTACAGAAAAACTGAATTTTTATATTTTTAATCAAGTGAAAGGGCTACTGCAGAATATCAGAGGAATTGATTTTAATGTATTCCATAGAAATGTCTTATTAATTTAGGGCCTTTTTCATGCACTTAGGATAAGATGAACGTCCAATAAGTTCCCACTTAGGTTGGTGAGAGTGTGGGTTTATTTCAGACCTTTGCGGTTATGTAGTTGACCATTGGCCTATGCATAAGTCTGATATCCCAGACCTGGGGTATTTTTTACAGCTCTGAGAAAATTTAAGGGAAATTTCAGGAAAGTTCAGAATGTGGGGTGGTATCATTTAAAATGAGGCCACTCTTAGCCACTGATGAGGAGAAACAGGCCTCATCTTTCAGAGGTCACCAATCGTATCACTAGACTGGTCCCCAAACCTCATAGCTGAAACATGAATAGCATGTCTCTCTAGCTGTGATTGTGATAAATTACACACCCCTCAAATACAATTTCTGCATATGAAAATTGAGTATAAAAATGCCAAATTTACTGGCTAAGGTTAAGATTCAAGTGAGATCACAGGCAAAAGTCCCATGACTGTATGTGTGACTCAGGAAATAGTTGAGCTGTTTTTTATTGTTTTCTCCATGGAAATAAAACAACAACAGCAATAGCTCATCGAGCATGATTGATGAATTTACATTTTCATTTTATTTTACTCTTTTGGGAGACTGAGCCCGTGTTCTAATGCTCAGTCGCATCAGTGCTTCAGCTTCCAAGAGGTGTTCAGTTCATTGCCACTTCTATTATCACGACCACCAGCACGGTGAGTGTATTTATGTCTGCTTCCCATGCTCCCATGAAAATCCTGTGCAGTAGAATTAATCACAGAAACCAGACACGAGAAGTATTTCTTCATATTAACAAGTTGCAAAAGTACAGCTGACAACAGAAAAGAAATTGTGTAACTTGGAACTTACCCACTTTTCCACATGAAATTGACTCTGGTTAATTTTTTTTTAATTTATTCTTTTATTGAATCACCATGTGGAAAGTTACAAAGCTTTCAGGTTTAAGTCTCAGTTAAACAATGATTGAACACTCACCCCTTCAGACTCTGGTTAATTTTTAATATTACCAACAGACAGATCATTCTAGTAAAAATATAAACAGATAATTCTTTTGCTTAGAAATATTCTAAAGGACACCTTCATTTTCAAACTATGCAACTCTAAGTAATGAAGGCTGCACAATATAATTATGCTATTTTTCCTTTCTATCTTTTCTCACTCATTTTCTTCTAAACACCAAGGGAAAAAAATGGAATACCTCCCCCCCCAAAAAAAAAATTCAACAAAAATTTCTTGCTAGTGTACAGCATTCTAATTTATAGGGAGTTTCCAGAAGTTGCAATTTATTAAGCCACAGCTATCATGGGTTCTCCACAGTATTCATGTCCATTAGTCATAAGTTGTGATCATAATAACCTATGCAGTAACAATGCCAATGTCCTCAAATCATTGTAGAGAGGTTGAAGGCTGTTAACGCTGATCAGTGTTGGGTGCAGAGAACAAGCATAGAGAGGTGCAATGGACAGCACTATTGAGTATGGCACCATGCAGAGAGAGAAACTGGGCAGGGGGAGGGGAGAGAAAGGGAGAGAAAAAGAGGAGAGAAGGAAGAGAGGGTAGAGGGGTAGAGAAGAGAGGAGAGAGGGAGCCAGTTTTTGGCTTCCCACTGTGCAGCTGCCACATGGCTAATGCAACTGTTGGCAGTTGAACCCACAGCCTACTCTGATAAAGAGATATGCACTGGCACTTGATAAATGGCAAGAGATAATAAAATATATTTGAAGTAATAGCAATAACAGAATTTCAATACTAACACGTGTATCGTCCTCCTGATGGTGAAATCGGAAAATTTATTTGGTAATAAGTAACCAACTAATGAGATATAGCTAGTTGAAATAGCAGCTACAAGAACATTCAGTTAGGGAAACAGAACAGACTCTGAAAATCAGAAGCACATCCTGGGAACATGATGGTTGAATGAAGACTAAGATTGATGAATAAACTGAAGTATACACTCAGTCCATTGAAGTATCTCTCTGGCCTAAACATTAGAATAAAAACACTTGTCCTCCCAGTTACCTTAAGAGGACAAGAGGCCAAACAGAGACCTCACACCAGAGCCCACATCTACCCTGATACAGGAGTTATAATAGCCACTACAAACACGCCACTGGGAAGTCACCTTGCTGCTTTCCCAGAAAGTCTTGGTTTCTCTCGCCAGGGGTTTGTGTTCCCTTTGGTTAGGTACATCAGTTTTGTCATAAACCCAGCTCTGTAGGATCATTGTTATTGTGTCCAGAGTGAAGATGTGCCAGCAATGAAAAATCTGCTAAAGCATTCAGAGAGTGACCACTGACTTCTCCTTCATTTTGTGCTCAGTGCTC